>NC_091324.1:34536155-34706155 GCF_038502225.1 Cherax quadricarinatus
ACACTCTCCCACTGTACACTCTCCATTGTACACTCTCTCAGTGTACACTCTCCCACTGTACACTCTCCATTGTACACTCTCTCAGTGTACACTCTCCCACTGTACACTCTCCATTGTACACTCTCTCAGTGTACACTCTCCCACTGTACACTCTCCATTGTACACTCTCTCAGTGTACACTCTCCCACTGTACACTCTCCATTGTACACTCTCTCAGTGTACACTCTCCCACTGTACACTCTCCATTGTACACTCTCTCAGTGTACACTCTCCCACTGTACACTCTCCATTGTACACTCTCTCAGTGTACACTCTCCCACTGTACACTCTCCATTGTACACTCTCTCAGTGTACACTCTCCCACTGTACACTCTCCATTGTACACTCTCTCAGTGTACACTCTCCCACTGTACACTCTCCATTGTACACTCTCCCACTGTACACTCTCCATTGTGCACTCTCTCAGTGTACACTCTCCCACTGTACACTCTCCATTGTGCACTCTCTCAGTGTACACTCTCCCACTGTACACTCTCCATTGTGCACTCTCTCAGTGTACACTCTCCCACTGTACACTCTCCATTGTGCACTCTCTCAGTGTACACTCTCCCACTGTACACTCTCCATTGTGCACTCTCTCAGTGTACACTCTCCCACTGTACACTCTCCATTGTGCACTCTCTCAGTGTACACTCTCCCACTGTACACTCTCCATTGTGCACTCTCTCAGTGTACACTCTCCCACTGTACACTCTCCATTGTGCACTCTCTCAGTGTACACTCTCCCACTGTACACTCTCCATTGTGCACTCTCTCAGTGTACACTCTCCCACTGTACACTCTCCATTGTGCACTCTCTCAGTGTACACTCTCCCACTGTACACTCTCCATTGTGCACTCTCTCAGTGTACACTCTCCCACTGTACACTCTCCATTGTGCACTCTCTCAGTGTACACTCTCCCACTGTACACTCTCCATTGTACACTCTCTCAGTGTACACTCTCCCACTGTACACTCTCCATTGTACACTCTCTCAGTGTACACTCTCCCACTGTACACTCTCCATTGTACACTCTCTCAGTGTACACTCTCCCACTGTACACTCTCCATTGTACACTCTCTCAGTGTACACTCTCCCACTGTACACTCTCCATTGTACACTCTCTCAGTGTACACTCTCCCACTGTACACTCTCCATTGTACACTCTCTCAGTGTACACTCTCCCACTGTACACTCTCCATTGTACACTCTCTCAGTGTACACTCTCCCACTGTACACTCTCCATTGTACACTCTCTCAGTGTACACTCTCCCACTGTACACTCTCCATTGTACACTCTCTCAGTGTACACTCTCCCACTGTACACTCTCCATTGTACACTCTCTCAGTGTACACTCTCCCACTGTACACTCTCCATTGTACACTCTCTCAGTGTACACTCTCCCACTGTACACTCTCCATTGTACACTCTCTCAGTGTACACTCTCCCACTGTACACTCTCCATTGTACACTCTCTCAGTGTACACTCTCCCACTGTACACTCTCCATTGTGCACTCTCTCAGTGTACACTCTCCCACTGTACACTCTCCATTGTGCACTCTCTCAGTGTACACTCTCCCACTGTACACTCTCCATTGTGCACTCTCTCAGTGTACACTCTCCCCCACTGTACACTCTCTCAGTGTACACTCTCCCACTGTACACTCTCCATTGTGCACTCTCTCAGTGTACACTCTCCCACTGTACACTCTCCATTGTGCACTCTCTCAGTGTACACTCTCCCACTGTACACTCTCCATTGTGCACTCTCTCAGTGTACACTCTCCCACTGTACACTCTCCATTGTGCACTCTCTCAGTGTACACTCTCCCACTGTACACTCTCCATTGTGCACTCTCTCAGTGTACACTCTCCCACTGTACACTCTCCATTGTGCACTCTCTCAGTGTACACTCTCCCACTGTACACTCTCCATTGTGCACTCTCTCAGTGTACACTCTCCCACTGTACACTCTCCATTGTGCACTCTCTCAGTGTACACTCTCCCACTGTACACTCTCCATTGTGCACTCTCTCAGTGTACACTCTCCCACTGTACACTCTCCATTGTGCACTCTCTCAGTGTACACTCTCCCACTGTACACTCTCCATTGTACACTCTCTCAGTGTACACTCTCCCACTGTACACTCTCCATTGTACACTCTCTCAGTGTACACTCTCCCACTGTACACTCTCCATTGTACACTCTCTCAGTGTACACTCTCCCACTGTACACTCTCCATTGTACACTCTCTCAGTGTACACTCTCCCACTGTACACTCTCCATTGTACACTCTCTCAGTGTACACTCTCCCACTGTACACTCTCCATTGTACACTCTCTCAGTGTACACTCTCCCACTGTACACTCTCCATTGTACACTCTCTCAGTGTACACTCTCCCACTGTACACTCTCCATTGTACACTCTCTCAGTGTACACTCTCCCACTGTACACTCTCCATTGTACACTCTCTCAGTGTACACTCTCCCACTGTACACTCTCCATTGTACACTCTCTCAGTGTACACTCTCCCACTGTACACTCTCCATTGTACACTCTCTCAGTGTACACTCTCCCACTGTACACTCTCCATTGTACACTCTCTCAGTGTACACTCTCCCACTGTACACTCTCCATTGTACACTCTCTCAGTGTACACTCTCCCACTGTACACTCTCCATTGTACACTCTCTCAGTGTACACTCTCCCACTGTACACTCTCCATTGTACACTCTCTCAGTGTACACTCTCCCACTGTACACTCTCCATTGTACACTCTCTCAGTGTACACTCTCCCACTGTACACTCTCCATTGTACACTCTCTCAGTGTACACTCTCCCACTGTACACTCTCCATTGTACACTCTCTCAGTGTACACTCTCCCACTGTACACTCTCCATTGTACACTCTCTCAGTGTACACTCTCCCACTGTACACTCTCCATTGTACACTCTCTCAGTGTACACTCTCCCACTGTACACTCTCCATTGTACACTCTCTCAGTGTACACTCTCCCACTGTACACTCTCCATTGTACACTCTCTCAGTGTACACTCTCCCACTGTACACTCTCCATTGTACACTCTCTCAGTGTACACTCTCCCACTGTACACTCTCCATTGTACACTCTCTCAGTGTACACTCTCCCACTGTACACTCTCCATTGTACACTCTCTCAGTGTACACTCTCCCACTGTACACTCTCCATTGTACACTCTCTCAGTGTACACTCTCCCACTGTACACTCTCCATTGTACACTCTCTCAGTGTACACTCTCCCACTGTACACTCTCCATTGTACACTCTCTCAGTGTACACTCTCCCACTGTACACTCTCCATTGTACACTCTCTCAGTGTACACTCTCCCACTGTACACTCTCCATTGTACACTCTCTCAGTGTACACTCTCCCACTGTACACTCTCCATTGTACACTCTCTCAGTGTACACTCTCCCACTGTACACTCTCCATTGTACACTCTCTCAGTGTACACTCTCCCACTGTACACTCTCCATTGTACACTCTCTCAGTGTACACTCTCCCACTGTACACTCTCCATTGTACACTCTCTCAGTGTACACTCTCCCACTGTACACTCTCCATTGTACACTCTCTCAGTGTACACTCTCCCACTGTACACTCTCCATTGTACACTCTCTCAGTGTACACTCTCCCACTGTACACTCTCCATTGTACACTCTCTCAGTGTACACTCTCCCACTGTACACTCTCCATTGTACACTCTCTCAGTGTACACTCTCCCACTGTACACTCTCCATTGTACACTCTCTCAGTGTACACTCTCCCACTGTACACTCTCCATTGTACACTCTCTCAGTGTACACTCTCCCACTGTACACTCTCCATTGTACACTCTCTCAGTGTACACTCTCCCACTGTACACTCTCCATTGTACACTCTCTCAGTGTACACTCTCCCACTGTACACTCTCCATTGTACACTCTCTCAGTGTACACTCTCCCACTGTACACTCTCCATTGTACACTCTCTCAGTGTACACTCTCCCACTGTACACTCTCCATTGTACACTCTCTCAGTGTACACTCTCCCACTGTACACTCTCCATTGTACACTCTCTCAGTGTACACTCTCCCACTGTACACTCTCCATTGTACACTCTCTCAGTGTACACTCTCCCACTGTACACTCTCCATTGTACACTCTCTCAGTGTACACTCTCCCACTGTACACTCTCCATTGTACACTCTCTCAGTGTACACTCTCCCACTGTACACTCTCCATTGTACACTCTCTCAGTGTACACTCTCCCACTGTACACTCTCCATTGTACACTCTCTCAGTGTACACTCTCCCACTGTACACTCTCCATTGTACACTCTCTCAGTGTACACTCTCCCACTGTACACTCTCCATTGTACACTCTCTCAGTGTACACTCTCCCACTGTACACTCTCCATTGTACACTCTCTCAGTGTACACTCTCCCACTGTACACTCTCCATTGTACACTCTCTCAGTGTACACTCTCCCACTGTACACTCTCCATTGTACACTCTCTCAGTGTACACTCTCCCACTGTACACTCTCCATTGTACACTCTCTCAGTGTACACTCTCCCACTGTACACTCTCCATTGTACACTCTCTCAGTGTACACTCTCCCACTGTACACTCTCCATTGTACACTCTCTCAGTGTACACTCTCCCACTGTACACTCTCCATTGTACACTCTCTCAGTGTACACTCTCCCACTGTACACTCTCCATTGTACACTCTCTCAGTGTACACTCTCCCACTGTACACTCTCCATTGTACACTCTCTCAGTGTACACTCTCCCACTGTACACTCTCCATTGTACACTCTCTCAGTGTACACTCTCCCACTGTACACTCTCCATTGTACACTCTCTCAGTGTACACTCTCCCACTGTACACTCTCCATTGTACACTCTCTCAGTGTACACTCTCCCACTGTACACTCTCCATTGTGCACTCTCTCAGTGTACACTCTCCCACTGTACACTCTCCATTGTACACTCTCTCAGTGTACACTCTCCCACTGTACACTCTCCATTGTACACTCTCTCAGTGTACACTCTCCCACTGTACACTCTCCATTGTACACTCTCTCAGTGTACACTCTCCCACTGTACACTCTCCATTGTACACTCTCTCAGTGTACACTCTCCCACTGTACACTCTCCATTGTACACTCTCTCAGTGTACACTCTCCCACTGTACACTCTCCATTGTACACTCTCTCAGTGTACACTCTCCCACTGTACACTCTCCATTGTACACTCTCTCAGTGTACACTCTCCCACTGTACACTCTCCATTGTACACTCTCTCAGTGTACACTCTCCCACTGTACACTCTCCATTGTACACTCTCTCAGTGTACACTCTCCCACTGTACACTCTCCATTGTACACTCTCTCAGTGTACACTCTCCCACTGTACACTCTCCATTGTACACTCTCTCAGTGTACACTCTCCCACTGTACACTCTCCATTGTACACTCTCTCAGTGTACACTCTCCCACTGTACACTCTCCATTGTACACTCTCTCAGTGTACACTCTCCCACTGTACACTCTCCATTGTACACTCTCTCAGTGTACACTCTCCCACTGTACACTCTCCATTGTACACTCTCTCAGTGTACACTCTCCCACTGTACACTCTCCATTGTACACTCTCTCAGTGTACACTCTCCCACTGTACACTCTCCATTGTACACTCTCTCAGTGTACACTCTCCCACTGTACACTCTCCATTGTACACTCTCTCAGTGTACACTCTCCCACTGTACACTCTCCATTGTACACTCTCTCAGTGTACACTCTCCCACTGTACACTCTCCATTGTGCACTCTCTCAGTGTACACTCTCCCACTGTACACTCTCCATTGTACACTCTCTCAGTGTACACTCTCCCACTGTACACTCTCCATTGTACACTCTCTCAGTGTACACTCTCCCACTGTACACTCTCCATTGTACACTCTCTCAGTGTACACTCTCCCACTGTACACTCTCCATTGTGCACTCTCTCAGTGTACACTCTCCCACTGTACACTCTCCATTGTGCACTCTCTCAGTGTACACTCTCCCACTGTACACTCTCCATTGTGCACTCTCTCAGTGTACACTCTCCCACTGTACACTCTCCATTGTGCACTCTCTCAGTGTACACTCTCCCACTGTACACTCTCCATTGTGCACTCTCTCAGTGTACACTCTCCCACTGTACACTCTCCATTGTGCACTCTCTCAGTGTACACTCTCCCACTGTACACTCTCCATTGTGCACTCTCTCAGTGTACACTCTCCCACTGTACACTCTCCATTGTGCACTCTCTCAGTGTACACTCTCCCACTGTACACTCTCCATTGTGCACTCTCTCAGTGTACACTCTCCCACTGTACACTCTCCATTGTGCACTCTCTCAGTGTACACTCTCCCACTGTACACTCTCCATTGTGCACTCTCTCAGTGTACACTCTCCCACTGTACACTCTCCATTGTACACTCTCTCAGTGTACACTCTCCCACTGTACACTCTCCATTGTACACTCTCTCAGTGTACACTCTCCCACTGTACACTCTCCATTGTGCACTCTCTCAGTGTACACTCTCCCACTGTACACTCTCCATTGTACACTCTCTCAGTGTACACTCTCCCACTGTACACTCTCCATTGTACACTCTCTCAGTGTACACTCTCCCACTGTACACTCTCCATTGTACACTCTCTCAGTGTACACTCTCCCACTGTACACTCTCCATTGTACACTCTCTCAGTGTACACTCTCCCACTGTACACTCTCCATTGTACACTCTCTCAGTGTACACTCTCCCACTGTACACTCTCCATTGTACACTCTCTCAGTGTACACTCTCCCACTGTACACTCTCCATTGTACACTCTCTCAGTGTACACTCTCCCACTGTACACTCTCCATTGTACACTCTCTCAGTGTACACTCTCCCACTGTACACTCTCCATTGTACACTCTCTCAGTGTACACTCTCCCACTGTACACTCTCCATTGTACACTCTCTCAGTGTACACTCTCCCACTGTACACTCTCCATTGTACACTCTCTCAGTGTACACTCTCCCACTGTACACTCTCCATTGTACACTCTCTCAGTGTACACTCTCCCACTGTACACTCTCAGTGTACACTCTCCCACTGTACACTCTCCATTGTACACTCTCTCAGTGTACACTCTCCCACTGTACACTCTCCATTGTACACTCTCTCAGTGTACACTCTCCCACTGTACACTCTCCATTGTACACTCTCTCAGTGTACACTCTCCCACTGTACACTCTCCATTGTACACTCTCTCAGTGTACACTCTCCCACTGTACACTCTCCATTGTACACTCTCTCAGTGTACACTCTCCCACTGTACACTCTCCATTGTACACTCTCTCAGTGTACACTCTCCCACTGTACACTCTCCATTGTACACTCTCTCAGTGTACACTCTCCCACTGTACACTCTCCATTGTACACTCTCTCAGTGTACACTCTCCCACTGTACACTCTCCATTGTACACTCTCTCAGTGTACACTCTCCCACTGTACACTCTCCATTGTACACTCTCTCAGTGTACACTCTCCCACTGTACACTCTCCATTGTACACTCTCTCAGTGTACACTCTCCCACTGTACACTCTCCATTGTACACTCTCTCAGTGTACACTCTCCCACTGTACACTCTCCATTGTACACTCTCTCAGTGTACACTCTCCCACTGTACACTCTCCATTGTACACTCTCTCAGTGTACACTCTCCCACTGTACACTCTCCATTGTACACTCTCTCAGTGTACACTCTCCCACTGTACACTCTCCATTGTACACTCTCTCAGTGTACACTCTCCCACTGTACACTCTCCATTGTACACTCTCTCAGTGTACACTCTCCCACTGTACACTCTCCATTGTACACTCTCTCAGTGTACACTCTCCCACTGTACACTCTCCATTGTACACTCTCTCAGTGTACACTCTCCCACTGTACACTCTCCATTGTACACTCTCTCAGTGTACACTCTCCCACTGTACACTCTCCATTGTACACTCTCTCAGTGTCTCTCAGTGTACACTCTCTCTCTCCCACTGTACACTCTCCATTGTACACTCTCTCAGTGTACACTCTCCCACTGTACACTCTCCATTGTACACTCTCTCAGTGTACACTCTCCCACTGTACACTCTCCATTGTACACTCTCTCAGTGTACACTCTCCCACTGTACACTCTCCATTGTACACTCTCTCAGTGTACACTCTCCCACTGTACACTCTCCATTGTACACTCTCTCAGTGTACACTCTCCCACTGTACACTCTCCATTGTACACTCTCTCAGTGTACACTCTCCCACTGTACACTCTCCATTGTACACTCTCTCAGTGTACACTCTCCCACTGTACACTCTCCATTGTACACTCTCTCAGTGTACACTCTCCCACTGTACACTCTCCATTGTACACTCTCTCAGTGTACACTCTCCCACTGTACACTCTCCATTGTACACTCTCTCAGTGTACACTCTCCCACTGTACACTCTCCATTGTACACTCTCTCAGTGTACACTCTCCCACTGTACACTCTCCATTGTACACTCTCTCAGTGTACACTCTCCCACTGTACACTCTCCATTGTACACTCTCTCAGTGTACACTCTCCCACTGTACACTCTCCATTGTACACTCTCTCAGTGTACACTCTCCCACTGTACACTCTCCATTGTACACTCTCTCAGTGTACACTCTCCCACTGTACACTCTCCATTGTACACTCTCTCAGTGTACACTCTCCCACTGTACACTCTCCATTGTACACTCTCTCAGTGTACACTCTCCCACTGTACACTCTCCATTGTACACTCTCTCAGTGTACACTCTCCCACTGTACACTCTCCATTGTACACTCTCTCAGTGTACACTCTCCCACTGTACACTCTCCATTGTACACTCTCTCAGTGTACACTCTCCCACTGTACACTCTCCATTGTACACTCTCTCAGTGTACACTCTCCCACTGTACACTCTCCATTGTACACTCTCTCAGTGTACACTCTCCCACTGTACACTCTCCATTGTACACTCTCTCAGTGTACACTCTCCCACTGTACACTCTCCATTGTACACTCTCTCAGTGTACACTCTCCCACTGTACACTCTCCATTGTACACTCTCTCAGTGTACACTCTCCCACTGTACACTCTCCATTGTACACTCTCTCAGTGTACACTCTCCCACTGTACACTCTCCATTGTACACTCTCTCAGTGTACACTCTCCCACTGTACACTCTCCATTGTACACTCTCTCAGTGTACACTCTCCCACTGTACACTCTCCATTGTACACTCTCTCAGTGTACACTCTCCCACTGTACACTCTCCATTGTACACTCTCTCAGTGTACACTCTCCCACTGTACACTCTCCATTGTACACTCTCTCAGTGTACACTCTCCCACTGTACACTCTCCATTGTACACTCTCCATTGTACACTCTCTCAGTGTACACTCTCCCACTGTACACTCTCCATTGTACACTCTCTCAGTGTACACTCTCCCACTGTACACTCTCCATTGTACACTCTCTCAGTGTACACTCTCCCACTGTACACTCTCCATTGTACACTCTCTCAGTGTACACTCTCCCACTGTACACTCTCCATTGTACACTCTCTCAGTGTACACTCTCCCACTGTACACTCTCCATTGTACACTCTCTCAGTGTACACTCTCCCACTGTACACTCTCCATTGTACACTCTCTCAGTGTACACTCTCCCACTGTACACTCTCCATTGTACACTTTCTCAGTGTACACTCTCTCACTGTACACTCTCCATTGTACACTTTCTCAGTGTACACTCTCCCACTGTACACTCTCCATTGTACACTTTCTCAGTGTACACTCTCTCATTATACACTCGCTCATTGTACACTCTCTCATTGTACACTGTCACTGCACACTTTCTCACTGAACACTCTCTCACTGTGCACTCTCTCATTGTGCACTCTCACTATACACTCAGTGTACACTCTAACATTGTACATTATCTCTTTGTACTCTCTTAGAACACTCCGTCATTGTACACTTTCACTGTACACCTTCTCACTCGAGGTTGTGCAAGTTGTGTACACTTCCCTTGCCACTTAAAACACTTGAATTAGTCTATCGTCACAAATATTATATAAGTGAATATTGATATATATATTTTAGTCATGGATTTTGATATCCAATAGTGTAATACAGCTGATAAAACACAGGGTAATACAGCTGATAAAACACAGGGTAATACAGCTGATAAAACACAGGGTAATACAGCTGTTAAAACACAGGGTAATACTGCTGTCATAACACAGGGTAATACTGCTGTCATAACACAGGGTAATACTGCTGTCATAACACAGGGTAATACTGTTGTCATAACACAGGGTAATACAGCTGTTAAAACACAGGGTAATACTGGTGTTAAAACACAGGGTAATACTGGTGTTAAAACACAGGGTAATACTGCTGTTAAAACACAGGGTAATACTGGTGTTAAAACACAGGGTAATACTGGTGTTAAAACACAGGGTAATACTGGTGTTAAAACACAGGGTAATACTGGTGTTAAAACACAGGGTAATACTGGTGTTAAAACACAGGGTAATACTGGTGTTAAAACACAGGGTAATACTGGTGTTAAAACACAGGGTAATACTGGTGTTAAAACACAGGGTAATACTGGTGTTAAAACACAGGGTAATACTGCTGTTAAAACACAGGGTAATACTGCTGTTAAAACACAGGGTAATACTGCTGATAAAACACAGGGTAATACTGCTGATAAAACACAGGGTAATACTGCTGATAAAACACAGGGTAATACTGCTGATAAAACACAGGGTAATACTGCTGATAAAACACAGGGTAATACTGCTGATAAAACACAGGGTAATACTGCTGATAAAACACAGGGTAATACTGCTGTCATAACACAGGATAATACTGCTGTTAAAACACAGGGTAATACTGCTGTTAAAACACAGGGTAATACTGCTGTTAAAACACAGGGTAATACTGCTGTTAAAACACAGGGTAATACTGCTGTTAAAACACAGGGTAATACTGCTGTTAAAACACAGGGTAATACTGCTGTTAAAACACAGGGTAATACTGCTGTTAAAACACAGGGTAATACTGCTGTTAAAACACAGGGTAATACTGCTGTTAAAACACAGGGTAATACTGCTGTTAAAACACAGGGTAATACTGCTGTTAAAACACAGGGTAATACTGCTGTTAAAACACAGGGTAATACTGCTGTTAAAACACAGGGTAATACTGCTGTTAAAACACAGGGTAATACTGCTTTTAAAACACAGGGTAATACTGCTGTTAAAACACAGGGTAATACTGCTGTTAAAACACAGGATAATACTGCTGTTAAAACACAGGGTAATACTGCTGTTAAAACACAGGGTAATACTGCTGTTAAAACACAGGGTAATACTGCTGTTAAAACACAGGGTAATACTGCTGTTAAAACACAGGGTAATACTGCTGTTAAAACACAGGGTAATACTGCTGTTAAAACACAGGGTAATACTGCTGATAAAACACAGGATAATACTGCTGTTAAAACACAGGGTAATACAGCTGTTAAAACACAGGGTAATACTGGTGTTAAAACACAGGGTAATACTGCTGTTAAAACACAGGGTAATACTGCTGTTAAAACACAGGGTAATACTGCTGTTAAAACACAGGGTAATACTGCTGATAAAACACAGGATAATACTGCTGTTAAAACAAAGGGTAATACAGCTGTTAAAACACAGGGTAATACTGCTGTTAAAACACAGGGTAATACTGCTGTTAAAACACAGGGTAATACTGCTGTTAAAACACAGGGTAATACTGCTGTTAAAACACAGGGTAATACAGCTGATAAAACACAGGGTAATACTGCTGTTAAAACACAGGGTAATACTGCTGTTAAAACACAGGGTAATACAGCTGATAAAACACAGGGTAATACAGCTGATAAAACACAGGGAAATACTGCTGATAAAACACAGGGTAATACAGCTGATAAAACACAGGGTAATACAGCTGATAAAACACAGGGTAATACTGCTGTCATAACACAGGATAATATTGCTGTTAAAACACAGGGTAATACAGCTGATAAAACACAGGGTAATACTGCTGTCATAACACAGGATAATATTGCTGTTAAAACACAGGGTAATACAGCTGATAAAACACAGGGTAATACTGCTGTCATAACACAGGATAATACTGCTGTCATAACACAGGATAATACTGCTGTCATAACACAGGATAATACTGCTGTCATAACACAGGGTAATACTGCTGTCATATCACAGGGGAATACTGCTGTCATAACACAGGGTAATACTGCTGTCATAACACAGGGTAATACTGCTGTCATAACACAGGATAATACTGCTGTCATAACACAGGATAATACTGCTGTCATAACACAGGATAATACTGCTGTCATAACACAGGGTAATACTGCTGTCATATCACAGGGGAATACTGCTGTCATAACACAGGGTAATACTGCTGTCATAACACAGGATAATACTGCTGTCATAACACAGGATAATACTGCTGTCATAACACAGGGTAATACTGCTGTTAAAACACAGGGTAATACTGCTGTCATAACACAGGATAATACTGCTGTTAAAACACAGGGTAATACTGCTGTCATATCACAGGGTAATACTGCTGTCATAACACAGGGTAATACTGCTGTCATAACACAGGATAATACTGATGTTAAAACACAGGGTAATACTGCTGTCATATCACAGGGTAATACAGCTGATAAAACACAGGGTAATACTGCTGTTAAAACACAGGATAATACTGCTGTCATAACACAGGATAATACTGCTGTCATAACACAGGATAATACTGCTGTCATAACACAGGGTAATACTGCTGTCATAACACAGGATAATACTGCTGTCATAACACAGGATAATACTGCTGTCATAACACAGGATAATACTGCTGTCATAACACAGGATAATACTGCTGTCATAACACAGGGTAATACTGCTGTTAAAACACAGGATAATACTGCTGTCATATCACAGGATAATACTGCTGTCATAACACAGGATAATACTGCTGTCATAACACAGGATAATACTGCTGTCATAACACAGGGTAATACTGCTGTTAAAACACAGGGTAATACTGCTGTCATAACAGAGGGTAATACTGCTGTCATAACACAGGATAATACTGCCGTTAAAACACAGGGTAATACTGCTGTCATAACACAGGGTAATACTGCTGTCAAAACACAGGGTAATACTGCTGTCATAACACAGGGTAATACTGCTGTCATAACACAGGATAATACTGCCGTTAAAACACAGGGTAATACTGCTGTCATAACACAGGGTAATACTGTCAAAACACAGGGTAATACTGCTTTTAAAACACTGCGTAATACTGCTGTCATAACACAGGGTAATACTACTGTCATAACACAGGGTAATACTGCTGTTATAACACAGGATAATACTGCCGTTAAAACACAGGGTAATACTGCTGTCATAACACAGGGTAATACTGTCAAAACACAGGGTAATACTGCTTTTAAAACACTGCGTAATACTGCTGTCAAAACACAGGGTAATACTGGTGTCATAACACAGGGTAATACTGCTGCCATAACACAGGGTAATACTGCCGTTAAAACACAGGGTAATACTGCTGTCATAACACAGGGTAATACTGTCAAAACACAGGGTAATACTGCTTTTAAAACACTGCGTAATACTGCTGTCATAACACAGGATAATACTGCCGTTAAAACACAGGGTAATACTGCTGTCATAACACAGGGTAATACTGTCAAAACACAGGGTAATACTGCTTTTAAAACACTGCGTAATACTGCTGTCATAACACAAGGTATTACTGCTGTCATAACACAGGATAATACTGCTGGCATAACACAGGGTAATACTGCTGTCAAAACACAGGGTAATACTGCTGTCAAAACACGGGGTAATACTGCTGTCATAACACAGGATAACACTGCTGTCATAACGCAGGATAATATTGCTGTCATAACACAGGATAATACTACTGTCATTACATAGGATAATACTACTGCCATAACACAGGGTAATACTGCTGTCATAACACAGGATAATACTGCTGTTATAACACAGGATTACACTGCTGTCATAACACAGGATAATACTGCTGTCATAACACAGGATAATACTACTGTCATAACACAGGATAATGCTACTGTCATAACACAGGATAATACTGCTGTCATAACACAGGATAATACTACTGTCATAACACAGGATAATACTGCTGTCATAACACAGGATAATACTACTGTCATAACACAGGATAATACTACTGTCATAACACAGGATAATACTGCTGTCATAACACAGGGTAATACTGCTGTCATAACACAGGGCAATACTGCTGTCATAACACAGGATAATACTGCTGTCATAACACAGGATAATACTGCTGTCATAACACAGGGCAATACTGCTGTCATAACACAGGGCAATACTGCTGTCATAACACAGGGCAATACTACTGCCATAACACAGGATAATATTACTGTCATAACACAGGATAATATTACTGTCATAACACAGGATAATACTACTGTCATAACACAGGGTAATACTGTTGTCATAACACAGGATAATATTACTGTCATAACACAGGATAATACTACTGTCATAACACAGGATAATACTGCTGTCAAAACACAGGATAATACTACTGTCATAACACAGGATAATATTACTGTCATAACACAGGATAATACTACTGTCATAACACAGGATAATACTACTGTCATAACACAGGGTAATACTGTTGTCATAACACAGGGTAATACTGCTGTCACAACACAGGATAATACTACTGTCATAACACAGGATAATATTACTGTCATAACACAGGATAATACTACTGTCATAACACAGGGTAATACTGCTGTCATAACACAGGATAGTACTGCTGTTATAACACAGGATAATACTGCTCTCCTAACACAGGATAATACTACTGTCATAACACAGGATAATACTATTGTCATAACACAGGATAATACTACTGTCATAACACAGGATAATACTACTGTCATAACACAGGATAATACTGCTGTTATAACACAGGATAATACTGCTGTCAAAACACAGGATAATACTGCTGTCATAACACAGGATAATACTACTATTATAACACAGGATAATACTACTGTCATAACACAGGATAATACTGCTGTTATAACACAGGATAATACTGCTGTCAAAACACAGGATAATACTGCTGTCATAACACAGGATAATACTACTATTATAACACAGGATAATACTACTGTCATAACACAGGATAATACTGCTGTCAAAACACAGGATAATACTGCTGTCATAACACAGGATAATACTACTATTATAACACAGGATAATACTACTGTCATAACACAGGATAATACTACTCTCATAACACAGGATAATACTACTGTCATAACACAGGATAATACTACTGTCATAACACAGGATAATACTGCTGTTATAACACAGGATAATACTGCTGTCAAAACACAGGATAATACTGCTGTCATAACACAGGATAATACTACTATTATAACACAGGATAATGCTACTGTCATAAAGCCAGCAACAAACAACAAAATACCTTTCATCGGTGGACTGCTTGCAGAGGCAAAGGCAATGTTCGCGGCTTTCACTGAGACCCACATAAAGGATCACTTGGACAACGAAATATGGATCCCAGGTTACAAGCTATACAGATGTGACAGAGTGAACAGGCAAAAGGGGGGGGGGTTGGCCTGTACATTACAGAGCCACTTGTTTGCACAGAACTGCTAAATGCCTCAAATGATGTAGTGGAAGTTTTAGCAGTAAAGGTCGAGAACCAAAACCTAGTCATTGTGGTAGTCTACAAGCCTCCGGATGCAACATCCCAGCAATTCCAGGAACAGCTGTTAAAAATTGACCACTGTCTGGAAAATCTTCCAGCTCCTGCACCCAACATCTTGCTCCTGGGGGATTTCAACTTAAGGCACCTAAAATGGAGGAATATAGCAAATAATATTGTTGCAGAAATAACACCAGGAGGCAGCTCTGATGAAAACTCACACTCACGCGAGCTTTTAAATCTCTGCACAAAATTCAATTTAAACCAGCAAATAATAGAGCCTACTAGACTGGAGAATACACTAGACCTCATCTTCACTAACAATGATGATCTGATAAGAAATGTCACCATATCAAAAATAATATACTCAGATCACAACATAATTGAGGTTCAGTCATGTATGCGTGGAGCCCCAGACCGACATAATGAGATTAGTCACGAGGGAGCATTCACCAATTTCAACTTCAATAACAAAAACATAAAGTGGGACCAAGTAAACCAAGTCCTAACCGATATAAGCTGGGAAGATATACTAAGCAACACAGACCCCAACTTATGCCTAGAACAGATTAACTCGGTGGCACTCGATGTATGCACAAGGCTTATTCCTCTAAGAAAAAGGAGGAGTAGATGTAAAATAGAAAGAGACAGGCGCTCCCTTTACAGGCGACGGAAAAGAATAACAGAGCGGCTAAAAGAGGTCAATATATCTGAAATGCGTAGGGAGACACTGGTCAGAGAAATAGCAAGCATCGAACTTAAGCTAAAAGAATCCTTTAGGAGTCAGGAATCGCGGGAAGAACTAAAAGCCATAAATGAAATCGAAAGAAACCCAAAGTATTTCTTCTCCTATGCCAAATCAAAATCGAGAACAACGTCCAGTATTGGGCCCCTACTTAAACAAGATGGGTCCTACACAGATGACAGCAAGGAAATGAGTGAGCTACTCAAGTCCCAATATGACTCAGTTTTTAGCAAGCCGCTAACCAGACTGAGAGTCGAAGATCAAAATGAATTTTTTATGAGAGAGCCACAAAATTTGATTAACACAAGCCTATCCGATGTTATCCTGACGCCAAATGACTTCGAACAGGCGATAAATGACATGACCATGCACTCTGCCCCAGGGCCAGACTCATTGAACTCTGTATTCATAACACAGGATAATACTGCTGTCATAACACAGGATAATACTACTGTCATAACACAGGATAATACTGCTGTCATAACACAGGATAATACTACTGTCATAACACAGGATAATACTGCTGTCATAACACAGCATAATACTGCTGTTATAAGACAGGGTAATACTGTTGTCATAACACAGGATAATACTACTGTCATAACGCAGGATAATACTGCTGTCATAACACAGGATAATACTGCTGTCATAACACAGGATAATACTACTGTCATAACACAGGATAATACTACTGTCATAACACAGGATAATACTGCTGTCATAACACAGGGCAATACTGCTGTCATAACACAGGATAATACTGCTGTCATAACACAGGATAATACTACTGTCATAACACAGGATAATACTACTGTCATAACACAGGATAATACTGCTGTCATAACACAGGATAATACTACTGTCATAACACAGGATAATACTACTGTCATAACACAGGATAATACTGCTGTCATAACACAGGGCAATACTGCTGTCATAACACAGGATAATACTGCTGTCATAACACAGGATAATACTGCTGTCATAACACAGGATAATACTACTGTCATAACACAGGATAATACTGCTGTCATAACACAGGATAATACTGCTGTCATAACACAGGATAATACTGCTGTCATTACACAGGATAATACTGCTGTCATTACACAGGATAATACTGCTGTCAGAACACAGGATAATACTGCTGTCAGAACACAGGATAATACTGCTGTCAGAACATATTGTAAGTGTTCCCTATTAAAGTAAATCGGAGAGTTTGGCTTTAAAAAATAACAATTAAAATTCGTGCATGCTGCAAATTCGTGAATACTGTAAATCAGGAAATTTTGTTTACAAAGGTTAAGTAAGTAAGTTTCTTTGCAAATCTGAAATTTTCTAAGCAATCTTGAATGAAAATGAAAGTTGATGAATATATCCTAGAATTTTTTTTTTAGTTGGGCTATACCTAATTGGCCCTTTTCCTGTCCCATTAAGAGAGAAATAGAGGCAGGTTCAACGTGGTGGTCATTAATCTGGAGACTGGTAACCGGCTACAGTCTATCATTAAGCTGAGGAGTGCAAACACTCCCTCACGAGGACGGTGATGTTTACCCATCAGTGGGGAAAACTATTCGCCTGCCTGTGGTTGCAAGAGTCGAGTCGTAGCTCCTGGTCCAGCCTCTTCACTGTTTGTTACTAGGTCCACTCTCTCCTTGCTTCAAGAGCCTTATCATATCTGTCTTCAAATCTGTGTACGGATCCTGCCTCCACTACTTAACTCTCCAGATTGTTTCATTTCCTGACAACTCTGTGACTGAAGAAATACTTCCTAACATCTCTGTGACTCATCTGAGTTTTCAACTTTCAGCTGTGACCCCTTGTTGCTGTGTCCCATCTGTGGAACATTCTGTCTCTGTCCACCTCGTCATTTCCTCTCAGTATTTCATATGTTGTCATTATGGCCCGCCATTCCCTCATGTCCTCTAGTGTCGTTATGCTTATTTCCTTTAACCTCTCCTCGTAGGACATGCCCCTTAGCTCTGGGATTATTCTTGTTGCAATCATCTGCACTTTCTCTAATTTCTTGATGTGCTTGGCCAGGTGTGGGCTCCATACTAGTGGTGCATACTGCAGATATGAGCCTGACGTACACAGTGTACTGTGCTTTGAATGATTCTTTTCTTAGGTGTTGAAATGTTATTCTGAGGTTTCTCAGGCACACCTATGCTGCAGCAGGTATTTGGTTGATGTGTATCTTAGGAGATGTGCTCGGTGTTGAACTCACCCCAAGATCCTTGTCCTTGAGTGAAGTTTGTAGTCTTTGGCCCCCTAGTGGATACTCCATCTTCGGTTTTCTTTGATCCTCTCCAGTCTTCATGACTTGCACTTGGTTGAGTTGAACTCCAGGAGCCTGTTGCCAGACCAGGAGCCTGTTGCCGGACCAGGAGCCTGTTGCCGGACCAGGAGCCTGTTGCCGGACCAGGAGCCTGTTGCTGGACCAGGAGCCTGTTGCCGGACCAGGAGCCTGTTGCCGGACCAGGAGCCTGTTGCCGGACCAGGAGCCTGTTGCCGGACCAGGAGCCTGTTGCCGGACCAGGAGCCTGTTGCCGGACCAGGCTTGCAACCTGTCCAGATCCTTTCGTAGTTTTACCTGACCAACATCCTTTCGAATTCTCCAAATTAGCTTCACATCATCTGCAAACAGGAACTCCTTTGAATCTATCTTTTCCGTCATGTTATTCACATGTACCAGAATTAGCACCGGCCCTAGGATTGACCCGTGTGGAACTTCGCTCGTCAGAGGCGTCCATTCTGACACTTCGTCACATACCTTCACTCGTTGCTTCCTTCCTGTCAGGTATTCTCTGATCCACTGCAGTGCCTGTTATTCCTGCCTACTCCTCTAGCTTTTCCACTAGTCTCTTGTTTGGAACTGTATCAGAAGCATTCTTCCAGTCCAAGGAAATACAGTTTATCTACCCTCTTTCTCTCCTGTCTTCCTTCCATGCACCTTGTCATAAAACTCCAGTAGGTTTATTACACAGGATTTCCCATCCCTGAAACCGTAATGGGTATTATAAATAAGCACATTCCTCTCAAGGTGCTCCACCACTCTTCTCCTGATAAGCTTCTCCATGACTTTGAATAATATACTTGTCAGCGACACAGTTCTGTTGTTTAATGCTGTCTCCTTTCTTAAAAATTAGTAATACATTTACTCTCCGCCACACCTCAGGTAGTTGCCCTGTATCAACAGATAGATGTAATGAAGACTATTGTCAGGGGTACGTACAGTGCCTCTGCTCCCGCTCTCAGGACCAATTAAGAAATATTGTCTGGTCCCACCGCCTTTGAGGTATCTAGTTCATTTAGCAACCTCTTCCCCTCCTCCTCTTCGGTTGTATGTATTGTATCCAGCACTTACTGGTGTGCCCTACCTCTCCAGTTTGCAAGAATTCTTTCTGTCTCCACTGAAAATACTTCCTTAAATCCCGTGTTGAGCTCTTCACATCTTTCTTGGTCGTTCTTTTTATCTTTCCTCCTCTTATCTCAGCCTGATTACCTGGTCCTTGGCTGCTGTTTTTCTCCTGATGTGGTTGTACAACAGCTCTGGGTGAGATCTAACTTTCGGTGCTATGTCATTCTCGTGTGGCTGTTGGGCTTCCCTCCTTATTATAGCCTACTCGTTTATGGCTCTTGGACTAATCTTATTTTCCTGGGTCCTTTGTTTTCTATACTTTTTCCATTCTCTAGTGCAGTTAGTTTTGGCCTCTACACGTTTGGGTGAACTAAGGGCTCGTTCTGGTCTTCCCATTGATTCTGTTGCCCTTAGGTATGGACCTCTCTTCTACCTCCCTACATTTTGTAGTCACATATTCTATCAATTCATTTACTGATTTTTCCACCAATTCTCTTTACTACTGTGTGTGTGTGTACTCACCTAGTGTTTGCAAGGGCCGAGCCACGGCTCCTGGCACTGCCTCTTCACTGATCACTACGGAGTCACTCTACCTGCTCCATGAGCCTTATCATACCTCTTCTTAAAGCTAGGTATAGATCCTGCCTCCACTATATCACTTTCCAGACTATTCCACTTCCTGTCAACTCTGCGACTGAAGAAATACTTCCTAACATCGCTGTGATTCATCTGAGTCTTCATTTTCCAATTATGACCCATTGTTGGTATGTCCTATCTCTGGAACATCCTGTCTCTGACCACCTTTTCAATTCCTCTCAGTATTTTATGTCGTTATCAAATACCCACTATCTCTCCTGTTCTCCAGTGTCGTCAGGTCGATTTCCCTTAACCTCTCCTCGCAGGACATGCCCCTAAGTTCCGGGACTAATCTTGTTGCAAACCTTTGCACCTTCTCTGTTTTCCGTACGTGCTTGGCTAGGTGTGGCTTCGAAATTGGTGCTGCATATTCCAGTATAGGACTAACATACACGGTGTACAGGGTCCTGAACGATTCCTTATTGAGATGTCGGAAAGCTATTCTTAGGTTTGCCAGGCACCCATATGCTGCAGCAGCTATTTGGTTAATGTGTGCCTCAGATGTGCCTGGTGTGATACTCACCCCAATATCCATTTCTTTGAGCGAGGTTTGTAGTCTCTGGCCCTCTAGACTGTACTCCGTCTGCGGTCTTCTTTGCCCTTCCCCAATATTTATAATTTTGCACTTGGTGGGGTTGAACTCCAAGGTCCAGTTTCTGAACCAGGCCTGCAGCCTGTCCATATCCCTTTGTAGGTCTACTTGGTCCTCGTCCGATTGAATTCTTCTCATTAACTTCACATCATCTGCAAACAGGAACACTTATTAGTCTATTCCGTCATGTCGTTCACATATACCAGAAACTGCACTGGTCCTTGGACTGACCCCTGTGGAACCCCACTCGTCACGGGCGCCCAGTCTGACACTACGTCAGGTACCATGACTCGCTGATGTCTTCCCAATAGGTATTCCCTGATTCATTGCAGCGCCTTCCATTTTATACCTGCCTGGTCCTCTAGCTTTTGGCAGTGTTATAATACCCGTCAGCAGTCAGCTGAAACAGTCAGAATTAAGGCACATAACTGCTGCCATGTCACTCAGGATAAACCACAACAGAACATCAGTTACGTCTAAATCAGGTAATTCCGCTCTTAGTTCACCCCATGATAGATTCTTTTTTTTTTTGTATTCTTTTGAGCAACTGTTCTTATTACACTTAATAATAATTAAGAACAATTCATCCGTATTAATCCTTGACCCAAGAATATTAATCATTATATATAATTTTGGTATGTATAGCTTAAGGATGCTAGGGAAAAGGTAAGAATATATTATTGTTTGGGAAATTATTTAACATTTATGGGAATGATGAACACAAATACAACTGACAAAAACTACATTTACAAATTAAAATCCACTGCTATTATGTTGTCAGCTGGGCCCTCTCCCACTCTTTTCATAAGTTTCTTTTGTGAAACAGGTGTGCCAGGACCATGGAAGTCCCTTTTCCAGATACATACATGACCAAAGAGTAGCCTAGTTTCTCTCTGTATAGCCGCCTCTACACCGTCCCTTGATGAAAGAACGGGATCCTTTGTTTACTCTTCCCATACAGTGTGAACACGAGGGCTGAGACTGGCACGCACACCCACACACACACACACACACACACACACACACACACACACACACACACACACACACACACACACACACACACACACACACCCTGTAGACTCCGAAGTGTCCCTATTCGTAGATGATGTGAAGCTGATGAGAAGAATTAAATCGGATGAGGATGAGGCAGGACTACAAAGAGACCTGGACTGGCTGGACATGTGGTCCAGAAACTGGCTTCTCGAATTCAACCCTGCCAAATGCAAAGTCGTGAAGATTGGGGAGGGGTAAAGAAGACCGCAGACAGAGTATAGGCTAGGTGGACAAAGACTACAGACCTCACTCAGGGAGAAAGACCTCGGAGTGACCATAACACCGAGCACGTCACCGGAGGCACACATCAACCAAATAACTGCTGCAGTATACGGGCGCCTGGCAAACCTGAGAATAGCGTTCCGATACCTTAATAAGGAATCGTTAGGCCCATATTGGAGTATGCAGCACCAGTCTGGAACCCACACCTGGTCAAGCACGTCAAGAAGTTAGAGAAAGTACAAAGGTTTGCAACAAGGCTAGTCCCAGAGCTCAGGGGAATGTCGTACGAGGAGAGGTTGAGGGAAATCGGACTGACGACACTGGAGGACAGGATGGTCAAGGGAGACATGATAACGACATACAAGATACTGCAGGGAATAGACAAGGTGGACAGAGGTAGGATGTTCCAGAGAGGGGACACAGAAACAAGGGGTCACAACTGGAAGCTAAAGACTCAGACGAGTCACAGGGACGTGAGGAAGTATTTCTTCAGTCATAGAGTCGTCAGGAAGTGGAATAGCCTAGCAAGTGAAGTAGTGGAGGCAGGAATCATACATAGTTTTAAGAAGAGGTATGGCAAAGCTCAGGACGCAGAGAGGGAGAGGACCTAGTAGCGATCAGTGAGGAGGCGGGGCCAGAAGCTGAGTCTCGACCCCTGCAACCACAATTAGGTTAGTGCAATTAGGTGAGTACACACACACACACACACACACACACACATACACACATGAAGCACTAAACTTCAGACCTGTATCACTAACGTGTATAGTATGCAGAGTCATGGAGAAGATCATCAGGAGGAGAGTGGTGGGGCACCTGGAAAGAAACAAGTGTATAATTGACAACCAGCATGGTTTCAGGGAAGGAAAATCCTGTGTCACAAACCTACTAGAGTTTTATGACAAGGTGACAGAAGTAAGACAAGAGAGAGAGGGGTGGATCGACTGCATATTTTTGGACTGCAAGAAGGCCTTCGACACAGTTCCTCACAAGAGGTTAATGCAAAAGCTAGAGGATCAGGCACACATAACAGGAAAGGCACTGCAATGGATCAAAGAATACCTGACAGGGAGGCAACAACGAGTCATGGTACGCGACGAGGTGTCAGAGTGGGCGCCTGTGACAAGCGGGGTTCCACAGGGGTCAGTCCTAGGACCTGTGCTGTTCTTGGTATATGTGAACGACATAACGGATGGGATAGACTCAGAAGTGTCCTTGTTTGCAGATGATGCAAAGTTAATGAGAAGAATCAAATCGGATGAGGATCAGGCAGGACTACAAAGAGACCTGGACAGGCTACAAGCCTGGTCCAGCAACTGGCTCCTTGAGTTTAACCCTGCCAAATGCAAAGTCATGAAGATTGGGGAAGGGCAAAGAAGACCGCAGACACAATATAGTTTAGATGGCCAAAGACTGCAAACCTCACTCAAGGAAAAAGATCTGGGGGTGAGTATAACACCGAGCATATCTCCTGAGGCGCACATCAATCAGATAACTGCTGCAGCATACGGGCGCCTGGCAAACCTACGGATAGCGTTCCGATACCTCAGTAAGGATTCGTTTAAGACTCTGTATACCATTTACGTCAGGCCCATACTGGAGTATGCAGCACCAGTTTGGAATCCACACCTAGTCAAGCACGTCAAGAAATTAGAGAAAGTGCAAAGGTTTGCAACAAGACTAGTCCCAGAGCTACGGGGATTGTCCTACGAAGAAAGGTTGAGGGAAATCGACCTGACGACACTGGAGGACAGGAGGGTCAGGAGAGACATGATAACAACATATAAAATACTGCGTGGAATAGACAAGGTGGACAAAGACGGGATGTTCCAGAGAAGGGACACAGACACAAGAGGTCACAATTGGAAGTTGAAGACTCAGATTAATCAAAGGGATGTTAGGAAGTATTTCTTCAGTCATAGAGTAGTCAGGCCGAGGAATAGCCTAGAAAGTGACGTAGTGGAGGTGGGAACCATACATAGTTTTAAGGCGAGGTATGATAGAGCTCATGGGGCAGGGAGAGAGAGGACCTAGTAGCAATCAGCGAAGAGGCGGGGCCAGGAGCTGTGAATCGACCCCTGCAACCACAAATAGGTGAGTACAAATAGGTGAGTACACACACACACACACACACACACACACACACACACACACACACACACACACAGGGGTCCCGAAACAGGGAGAGCCAAGATGGTGGATGTGGTACTGGAAAACCTCATGCATCAACATGTCAGGGACACTACCAGAAAGAGAGGGGAGGATGAGCCAGCAAGACTGGACCTCGTGTTCACCCTGAGCAGTTCAGACATTAAGGACATCACATACGAAAGGCCCCTTGGAGCTAGTGATCACGTGGTTCTAAACTTTGAATACATAGTAGAGTTACAAGTGGAAAGGGTAACAGAAGTTGATTGGGAAAAGCCAAACTATAAAAGGGGGGGGACTACACAGGTATGAGGAACTTCCCGCAGGAGGTTCAGTGGGACAGAGAATTGGCAGGAAAGTCAGTAAACTAAATTATGAACTACGTAACAACAAAATGCAAGGAGGCAGAGGAAAAGTTTGTTCCCAAGGGCAACAGAAATAGTGGGAAGACCAGAACGAGCCCTTGGATTACCCGAAGGTGTAGGGAGGCAAAAACTAAGTGCACTAGAGAATGGAAAAAGTACAGAAGGCAAAGGACCCAGGAAAATAAGGAGATTAGTCGAAGAACCAGAAGCGAGTATGCACAGATAAGAAGGGAGGCCCAGCGACAGAACGAAAACAACATAGCATCGAAAGTCAAGTCTGATCTGAAACTGCTGAATAGCCACATCAAGAGGAAGACAACAGTCAAAGACCAGGTGATCAGGCCGAGGAAAGAAGTTGGGGAACTCACAAAAAACGATCAAGAGGTATGTGAGGAGCTCAGCACAAGATTTAAGGAAGTATTTACAGTACAGACAGGAAGGACGCTGGCAAGACAGAACAGAGGAGGACACCAACAAGGAATATACCAACAAGTGTTGGATGGCATACATGCAACTGAGAAGGAAGTGAAGAAGCTGCTAAGTGACCTTGATACCTCAAAGGCAATAGGACCGGACAACATCTCCCTGTGGGTCCTTAGTTAGGGAGCAGAGACATTGTGTGTGCCACTAACCACAATCTTCAACTCATCCCTTGAAACTGGGCAGCTACCTGAGGTTTGGAAGATGGCAAATGTAGTTCCCATTTTTAAAAAAGGAGACAGAAAAGAGGGACTAAACTATAGACCAGTATCACTGATGCGTATAGTATGCAAAATCATGGAGAAGATTATCAGGAGGAGAGTGGTGGAGCACCTGGAACGGAACAAGATTATAAATGACATCCATCACGGATTCATGGAAAGCAAATACTGTGTCACAAACATGGAGTTTTATGACAAGGTAACAGACGTAAGACACGAGAGAGAGTTGTGGGTTCACTGCATTTTCTTGGACTGCATGAAGGCCCTCTACACAATTCCTCATAAGAGGATCAGGTGCGTATAACAGGAAGGTCACTGCAATGGATCAGAGAATGCCTGGCATGGAGGCAACAACGAGTCATGGTACGAGATGAGGTAACATAATGAGTGCCTGTAACGAGCGGGGTTCCACATTGGTCCGTCCTAGGACCAGTGCTGTTTTCGGTACATGTGAATGGCAAGACAGAAGGGGTAGACTCAGAAGTGTCACTGTTTGCAGATGATGTGAAGGTAATGAGAAGACTTAAATCAGATGAGGAACAGGCAGGACTGCAAAGAGACCTGGACAGGCTGGGCACCTGGTCCAGCAACTGGCTACTCGAATTTAATCCCGCCAAATGAAAAGCCATGAAGATCGGGGAAGGGCAAGGAAGACCACAGACAGAGTATAGGATAAGTGGCCAAATACTGCAAACCTCACTCATGGAGAAAAATCTTGGGGTGAATATAATACCGAGCACATCTCCGGAAACACACATCAACCAGATAACTGCTGCAGCATATGGACGATTGGCAAACTTGAGAACAGCGTTCCGATACCTCAGTAAGGAATCGTTCAAGACACTGTACACCGTATACGTTAGGCCTTTACTGGAGTATGCAGCACCAGTTTGAAACCCACACCGGGTCAAGCACGTCAAAAATTACAGAAAGTACAAAGGTTTACAACAAGGCTAGTTTCGGAGCTCAGGGGAATATCCTAAGAAGAAAGGTTAAGGGCAAAGGCCTGACGACACTCGAGGACAGGAGGGTTAGGGGAGACATGATAACAACTTACAAAATACTGCAAGGCATAGACAAGGTAGACAGAGACAGGATGTTCCAGAGATGGGACACAGAAACAAGGGGTCACAGTTGGAAGTTGAAGACTCATATAAATTAAAGAGATGTTAGGAAGTATTTCTTCAGTCAAAGATTTGTCATGAAGATGAATAGTCTGGAAAGTGATGTAGTGGAGGAAGGAACCATACATAGTTTTAAGACGAGGTATGATAAAGCTCATGGAGCAGGGAGAGAGAGAGGTCCTAGTAGTGATCAGTGAGGAGGCGGGGCCAGAAGCCGAGTCTCGACCCCTGCAACCACAAATTGGTGAGTACACAAGACTCCAGTGCGTTTTTGCACCAACCAACCATTTAAAACTGACTAGTCCCATAGTAAACTAGGGCAGCGAGTATTGGATTGCCTACTGCAGACAATGGAAGCAATTCTTCCTGGCTGGCAAACGAGAAGTTCAGGAATGGCAAACCAATGAAAAAAAAAAAAACTGAGAGCAGAAGTTGGTGAAGTTTAAGATAAGACATCCAGGAACAGAAAAGTAAATACCATTGGCAGGATTTATGCGACGTTATGTGAAAACAGGCTCCTCCTCTGTATAGAGACGGAGGAGAAGATGAAGGAAGTATTGGTGGAAGGGAAGGTAGAAGAGAGAAGGTCTGTTGCTACCAAGGAAAAGGTTGACATCCCAGGAGAAGATCTCAAAATGCTGAGGAGAGAATTAGAGATGATAAGAAGGAAGTGGTGGATGAAGAGAGAACTTCATACAGCTGACTGGGTGACAGGAGAAAGGACAGGGGGGTTAAAAAGAACCTTCAGAAAATAATACATAGAAAGAAGTCAAGGGGTCATGGAGGTAATTTGGGAGCAGCCAAGACACTGATAACAAATGACAATGATTCCTTTAGGAAAGAAGGAAGTTCCTGATTACCCACTGCTACTTGCAGGCTGTGACCACTGCTACTGGCAGGCTGTGACCACTGCTACTGGCAGGCTGTGACCACTGCCACTGGCAGGCTGTGACCACTGCCACTGACAGGCGGTGACCACTGCTACTGGCAGGCTGTGACCACTGCCACTGGCAGGCTGTGACCACTGCTACTGGCAGGCTATGACTACTGCCACTGGCAGGCTGTGACCACTGCCACTGACAGGCGGTGACCACTGCTACTGGCAGGCTGTGACCACTGCTACTGGCAGGCTATGACTACTGCCACTGGCAGGCTGTGACCACTGCCACTGACAGGCGGTGACCACTGCTACTGGCAGGCTGTGACTACTGCCACTGGCAGGCTGTGACCACTGCCACTGACAGGCGGTGACCACTGCTACTGGCAGGCTGTGACTACTGCCACTGGCAGGCTGTGACCGCTGCTACTGGCAGGCTGTGACCACTGCTACTGGCAGGCTGTGACCACTGCCACTGGCAGGCTGTGACCACTGCTACTGGCAGGCTATGACTACTGCCACTGGCAGGCTGTGACCACTGCCACTGGCAGGCTGTGACCATTGCTACTGGCAGGCTATGACTACTGCCACTGGCAGGCTGTGACCACTGCTACTGGCAGGCTGTGACCACTACTACTGGCAGGCTATGACCACTGCCACTGACAGGCTGTGACCACTGCTACTGGCAGGCTGTGACCACTGCTACTGGCAGGCTATTACCACTGCCACTGGCAGGCTGTGACCACTGCTACTGGCAGGCTATGACTACTGCCACTGACAGGCTGTGACCACTGCCACTGGCAGGCTGTGACCACTGCTACTGGCAGGCTGTGACCACTGCTACTGGTAGGCTGTGACCACTGCCACTGGCAGGCTGTGACCACTGCTACTGGCAGGCTGTGACCACTGCTACTGGCAGGCTGTGGTCACTGCTACTGGCAGGCTGTGACCACTGCCACTGGTAGGCTGTGACCACTGCCACTGGCAGGCTGTGACCCCTGCTACTGGAAGGCTGTGACCACTGCCACTGGCAGGCTGTGACCACTGCCACTGGCAGGCTGTGACCACTGCTACTGGCAGGCTGTGACCACTGCTACTGGCAGGCTGTGACCACTGTTACTGGCAGGCTGTGACCACTGCTACTGGCAGGCTGTGACCACTGCTACTGGCAGGCTGTGACCACTGCCACTGGCAGGCTGTGACCACTGCTAATGGCAGGCTGTGACCAC
Source organism: Cherax quadricarinatus (assembly GCF_038502225.1). NCBI lineage: Eukaryota > Metazoa > Arthropoda > Malacostraca > Decapoda > Parastacidae > Cherax > Cherax quadricarinatus. Next base: position 34,565,244 of record NC_091324.1, read on the forward strand.
TGCCACTGGCAGGCTGTGACCACTGCTACTGGCAGGCTGTGACCACTGCCACTGCAGGCTGTGACCACTGCTACTGGTAGGCTGTGACCACTGCCACTGGCAGGCTGTGACCACTGCCACTGGCAGGCTGTGACCACTGCTACTGGCAGGCTGTGACCACTGCTACTGGCAGGCTGTGACCACTGCTACTGGCAGGCTGTGACCACTGCCACTGGCAGGCTGTGACCCCTGCTGCTGGTAGGCTGTGACCACTGCCACTGGCAGGCTGTGACCACTGCTACTGACAGGCTGTGACCACTGCCACTGGCAGGCTGTGACCACTGCTACTGGCAGGCTGTGACCACTGCTACTGGCAGGCTGTGACCCCTGCTACTGGCAGGCTGTGACCACTGCCACTGGCAGGCTGTGACCACTGCTACTGACAGGCTGTGACCACTGCTACTGGCAGGCTGTGACCACTGCCACTGGCAGGCTGTGACCACTGCTACTGGCAGGCTGTGACCACTGTGTTGCAACCCCTGAATGGGTTATAATGCGTATGATGTATATATATATATATAATTTATATTATCTTTTCATATAATTTTATATTGCTTATATTTGCGATAATAGCTAAATCGTAAATATATGACTTTATATTATTCTTTGTCTTAGTTACTTTTGTTAGGTAGGATGTAACATATTATTATGTGCTCACAGTTCAAGTCTTGATTGTCTAACTACTGTAATTATCGCTCTTTGCTCGTTACTCTGCCGGCTTCTGTTGCTGGGCAGCGACTGTCCATGGAGCTATCACGTGAGAGAGGGGGGCTGATCACACCTCGCCTGAAGTAGGCAGTCTGGTCTAGACTCGCTTGGTGGTTGGACGTATTCCTGACAAGAAGTGCCTAATTCTACCTTATTGGCCCTTGTTGGAAGATCGTCTCTGTAGCTTTCTTGTTAGTTCTGTAGAACTCTGTGCACAGAATATTGTATAGACTTAGTGATTTTCGACGTTGTACTGAGGTTGTGTGTCGCTTAGACTCTCTGAGCAACTCAGGTCCTGAGCTGTAGCTTCTGACCTAATTTGTACTGGTATCTGTGTATTGTCACAGTCGGGGATTTTCTTATGCTGAACTTAGATTCAGTAGTATGGGAGTTTTGTGACTTTTGTGGAGGATCTGCTGATGGTCCCTACTTAGTGTCGTTATATTATCTCCTTGTTCCTGATTGCGTCGTAGATGCTTGTTATATTGCTATTGGGCATTCTTTTTATTGTTCAAGCAGACTGTTCTGATTGCCAGTCGGTCGAGAAGTTAGTTTATGAGAGAACTTTGTCAGTCACTTGTTTAAGTCTAGTCGAGTCATGAGACATAGCGAACTACTTAGAGCACTTACATACATACAAACTTATTTGTATATTGTATTATTAAATGTTAATGTACCAGATGGTACTTAAGAATTATAAAAGGGATATGTGCTTTCAGCACAATAATACTGTACACGAGAGAAGTGATTATTCTTATTTTGTTGATATTAATTTAATTTAATTTGATATACGCCTAGACAACTTAATAAATTTATTAAATTTTAATTTCTCTAGTTAGTAGCCTACCAGTTGTAATCCTGAAGCACTATTGAATCATACTGAATTCTAATGGATAATTACCTGGAGTTTACCTGGAGAGAGTTCCGGGGGTCAACGCCCCCGCGGCCCGGTCTGTGACCAGGCCTCCTGGTGGATCAGAGCCTGATCAACCAGGCTGTTACTGCTGGCTGCACGCAAACCAACGTACGAGCCACAGCCGGGCTGATCAGGAACTGACTTTAGGTGCTTGTCCAGTGCCAGCTTGAAGACTGCCAGGGGTCTGTTGGTAATCCCCCTTATGTGTGCTGGGAGGCAGTTGAACAGTCTCGGGCCCCTGACACTTATTGTATGGTCTCTTAACGTGCTAGTGACACCCCTGCTTTTCATTGGGGGGATGGTGCATCGTCTGCCAAGTCTTTTGCTTTCGTAGTGAGTGATTTTCGTGTGCAAGTTCGGTACTAGTCCCTCTAGGATTTTCCAGGTGTATATAATCATGTATCTCTCCCTCCTGCGTTCCAGGGAATGCAGGTTTAGGAACCTCAAGCGCTCCCAATAATTGAGGTGTTTTATCTCCGTTATGCGCGCCGTGAAAGTTCTCTGTACATTTTCTAGGTCGGCAATTTCACCTGCCTTGAAAGGTGCTGTTAGTGTGCAGCAATATTCCAGCCTAGATAGAACAAGTGACCTGAAGAGTGTCATCATGGGCTTGGCCTCCCTAGTTTTGAAGGTTCTCATTATCCATCCTGTCATTTTTCTAGCAGATGTGATTGATACAATGTTATGGTCCTTGAAGGTGAGATCCTCCGACATGATCACTCCCAGGTCTTTGACGTTGGCGTTTCGCTCTATTTTGTGGCCAGAATTTGTTTTGTACTCTGATGAAGATTTAATTTCCTCATGTTTACCATATCTGAGTAATTGAAATTTCTCATCGTTGAACTTCATATTGTTTTCTGCAGCCCACTGAAAGATTTGGTTGATGTCCGCCTGGAGCCTTGCAGTGTCTGCAATGGAAGACACTGTCATGCAGATTCGGGTGTCATCTGCAAAGGAAGACACGGTGCTGTGGCTGACATCCTTGTCTATGTCGGATATGAGGATGAGGAACAAGATGGGAGCGAGTACTGTGCCTTGTGGAACAGAGCTTTTCACCGTAGCTGCCTCGGACTTTACTCTGTTGACGACTACTCTCTGTGTTCTGCTAGTGAGGAAATTATAGATCCATCGACCGTCTTCTCCTGTTATTCCTTTAGCACGCATTTTGTGCCTACCTAGACCTACTCCAGGACCCGTCCTGGTGAACCCACCTGAACCTGGACCAGGACCCGTCCTGTTGAACCTACCTAGACCTGCACCAGGACCCGTCCCGGTGAACCCACCTGAACCTGGAGCAGGACCCGTCCTGGTGAACCCACCTGAACCTGGACCAGGACCCGTCCTGGTGAACCCACCTGAACCTGGACCAGGACCCGTCCTGGTGAACCTGCCTCAACCTCTTCCTGTTACTCTAAGTTAGTTGAATCACAGTGGATAATCTGATGCCTTTAAGAGTCGTTCTGAGGTACATTTGAGAAAATGTTAACGCCTATAATTAACGCCTATAATTAACGCCTATAATTAACGCCTATAATTAACGACTATAACCTCGAACTAATTCACATTTTTTCCCCTTTAAATACGACACACAAGTGGCCTGAGTTGAAAGTCGATCGGATGGGGCATTCTTCAGAGCACTTTTAATAAAATTAGCTGATTGGGATTTAAACTGCAATTTAACAATGTGAACCTTGTTTTTAGCAAAATATACCAATGTTAACATTGTGAAAGCTGATCAAAAGACGCATTTCTCTTGTTGGTAAAATTACCGACTTAAGAGCCACAATATAATGTTACATTAGTTACTCTTGTGTCTGTTAGTTAACATTCTGAAGTTACAGCGGGAGTTAGGTTATATCTTTATTATGCAACCCATACCCATCCTGTGGGTGGTAGTTACCCCATACCCATCCTGTGGGTGGTAGTCGCCCCATACCAATCCTGAGGGTGGTAGTCACCCCATACCCATCCTGTGGGTGGTAGTCACCCCATACCCATCCTGTGGGTGGTAGTCACCCCACACCCATCCTGTGGGTGGTAGTCACCCCATACCCATCCTGTGGGTGGTAGTCACCCCATACCCATCCTGTGGGTGGTAGTTACCCAATACCCATCCTGTGGGTGGTAGTCACCCCATACCCATCCTGTGGGTGGTAGTCACCCCATACCCATCCTGTGGGTGGTAGTCGCCCCATACCCATCCTGTGGGTGATAGTCACCCCATACCCATCCTGTGGGTGGTAGTCACCCCATACCCATCCTGTGGGTGGTAGTCACACCATACCCATCCTGTGGGTGGTAGCCACCCCATACCCATCCTGTGGGTGGTAGTTACCCCAGACCCATCCTGTGGGTGGTAGTCACCCCATACCCATCCTGTGGGTGGTAGTTACCCGAGACCCATCCTGTGGGTGGTAGTCACCCCATACCCATCCTGTGGGTGGTAGTCACCCCATACCCATCCTGTGGGTGGTAGTCACCCCATACCCATCCTGTGGGTGGTAGTCACCCCATACCCATCCTGTGGGTGGTAGTCACCCCATACCCATCCTGTGGGTGGTAGTCGCACCATACCCATCCTGTGGGTGGTAGTCACCCGATATCCATCCTATGGGTGGTAGTCACCCCATACCCTTTCTGTGGGTGGTAGTCACCCCATACCCATCCTGTGGGTTGTAGTCACCCCATACCCATCCTGTGGGTGGTAGTCACCCCATACCCATCCTGTGGGTGGCAGTCACCCCATTCCCATCCTGTGGGTGGTAGTCACCCCATACCCATCCTGTGGGTGGTAGTCACCCCATACCCATCCTGTGGGTGGTAGTCACCCCATACCCATCCTGTGGGTAGTAGTCACCCCATACCCATTCTGTGGGTGGTAGTCGCCCCATACCCATCCTGTGGGTGGTAGTCACCCCATACCCATCCTGTGGGTAGTAGTCACCCCATACCCATCCTGTGGTTGGTAGTCGCCCCATACCCATCCTGCGGGTGGTAGTCACCCCATATCCATCCTGTGGGTGGTAGTCACCCCATACCCATCCTGTGGGTGGTAGTCACCCCATGCCCATCCTGTGGGTGGTAGTCACCCCATACCCATCCTGTGGGTGGTAGTCACCCCATACCCATCCTGTGGGTGGTAGTTACCCCATACCCATCCTGTGGGTGGTAGTCACCCCATGCCCATCCTGTGGGTGGTAGTTACCCCACACCCATCCTGTGGGTGGTAGTCACCCCATACCCATCCTGTGGGTGGTAATCACCCCATACCCATCCTGTGGGTGGTAGTCACCCCATACCTATCCTGTGGGTGGTAGTCACCCCATACCCATCCTGTGGGTGGTAGTCACCCCATACCCATCCTGTGGATGGTAGTCATCCCAAACCTATCCTGTGGGTGGTAGTCATCCCATACCCATCCTGTGGGTGGTAGTCACCCCATACCTATCCTGAGGGTGGTAGTCACCCCATACCCATCCCGTGGGTGGTAGTCACCCCATACCCATCCTGTGGATGGTAGTCATCCCATACCCATCCTGTGGGTGGTAGTCATCCCATACCCATCCTGTGGGTGGTAGTCACCCCATACCTATCCTGAGGGTGGTAGTCACCCCATACCCATCCTGTGGGTGGTAGTCACCCAATACCCATCCTGTGGGTGGTAGTCACCCCATACCCATCCTGTGGGTGGTAGTCACACCATACCCATCCTGTGGGTGGTAGTCACACCATACCCATCCTATGGGTGGTAGTCACCCCATACCCATCCTGTGGGTGGTAGTCACCCCATACCCATCCTGTGGGTGGTAGTCACCCCATACCCATCCTGTGGGTGGTAGTCATCGAATACCCATCCTGTGGGTGGTAGTTACCCCATACCCATCCTGTGGGTGGTAGTCACCCCATACCCATCCTGTGGGTGGTAGTCACCCCATACCCATCCTGTGGGTGGTAGTTACCCCAGACCCATCCTGTGGGTGGTAGTCACCCCATACCCATCCTGTGGGTGGTAGTCACCCCATACCCATCCTGTGGGTGGTAGTCACCCCATACCCATTCTCTGGGTGGTAGTCACCCCATATCCATCCTGTGGGTGGTAGTCACCCCATACCCTTTCTGTGGGTGGTAGTCACCCCATACCCATCCTGTGGGTGGTAGTCGCCCCATACCCATCCTGTGGGTGGTAGTCACCCCATATCCATCCTGTGGGTGGTAGTCACCCCATACCCTTTCTGTGGGTGGTAGTCACCCCATACCCATCCTGTGGGTGGTAGTCACCCGATACCCATCCTGTGGGTGGTAGTCACCCCATACCCATCCTGTGGGTGGCAGTCACCCCATACCCATCCTGTGGGTGGCAGTCACCCCATACCCATCCTGTGGGTGGTAGTCACCCCATACCCATCCAGTGGGTGGTAGTCACCCCATACCCATCCTGTGGGTGGTAGTCACCCCATACCCATCCTGTGGGTAGTAGTCACCCCATACCCATCCTGTGGGTGGTAGTCACCCCATACCCATCCTGTGGGTGGTAGTCACCCCATACCCATCCTGTGGGTAGTAGTCACCCCATACCCATCCTGTGGTTGGTAGTCGCCCCACACCCATCCTGTGGGTGGTAGTCACCCCATATCCATCCTGTGGGTGGTAGTCACCCCATACCCATCCTGTGGGTGGTAGTCACCCCATACCCATCCTGTGGGTGGTAGTCACCCCATACCCATCCTGTGGGTGGTAGTCACCCCATACCCATCCTGTGGGTGGTAGTTACCCCATACCCATCCTGTGGGTGGTAGTCACCCCATACCCATCCTGTGGGTGGTAGTTACCCCACACCCATCCTGTGGGTGGTAGTCACCCCATACCCATCCTGTGGGTGGTAGTCACCCCATACCCATCCTGTGGGTGGTAGTCACCCCATACCTATCCTGTGGGTGGTAGTCACCCCATACCCATCCTGTGGGTCGTATTCACCCCATACCCATCCTGTGGGTGGTAGTCGCCCCATACCCATCCTGTGGGTGGTATTCACCCCATACCCATCCTGTGGGTGGTAGTCATCCCATACCCATCCTGTGGGTGGTAGTCATCCCATACCCATCCTGTGGGTGGTAGTCATCCCATACCCATCCTGTGGGTGGTAGTCACCCCATACCAATCCTATGGGCGGTAGTCACCCCATATCCATCCTGTGGGCGGTAGTCACCACATACCTATGGGCGGTAGTCACCACATACCCATCCTATGGGCGGTAGTCACCATATACCCATCCTATGGCGGTAGTCACCCCATACTTATCCTATGGTTGGTAGTCATCACATACCCATCCTATGGGCGGTAGTCACCACATACCCATCCTATGGGCGATAGTCACCATATACCCATCCTATGGGCGGTAGTCACCCCATACCATCCTGTTACAAAAAACGCGATTCTAAAAGCTTAGAGATCTCTAGTGAATACTAGAAAGGACTGCCCTTCTAGCATCCAGCCTGTTACTGGGTTTTCGTAACAAGTAGTCAGTATCCTTGTCCAATTATCCATTAAAATTCAGTATGGTTCAATAGTGCTTCAGGATTACAACTGGTATGCTACTAACTAGAGAAATTAAAATTTAATAAATTTATTAAGTCTATAAGTTGTCTAGAGGTATATTATCAAAGTAAATTAATTACAGCAATCAAAATAAAATCAATCTCTCGAGTTCAATATTATTGTGCTGAAAGCACATATCACATTTATAATTCTTAAGTACCGTCAGGTACATTAACATTTAATAAGATATTACAAATATGTACAAATGTGTGTATGCGTGCAAGTGCTCTTAAGTAGTTAGCTATGTCTCAAGACTCGAATAAGACTTAAACAAGTGACTGACAAAGTCCTCAAATAAACTAACTTCTTGACCGATTGGCAACCCGAACAGTCTGCTTGAACAACAAAGAATGCTAAGCCCAATAGCAATGCAATATGCGACTGAGACACAATCAGGATCAAGGAGATAATATAACGACACTAAGTAGGGACCATCTGCAGATCCTCCACAAAAGTTACAAAACTCCCATAATACTGAATCTACGTTCTGCATAGGAAAACCCGACTGTGACAATGCACAGAAACCAGTACAAAATTAGGTCAGAAGCTATAGCTAAGGACCTGAGATACTCAGAGTGTCTATGTGACACACAACCTCAGTACAACGTCGAAAATCACTAAGTCTTTACAATGTTCTGTGAACAAAGTTCTACAGAACTAACAAGAATAATGAGACAGACAATCTGTCCAACCAACAAGTGAGTCTAGAGCAGACTGAAAACTTCACGAGAGGTGAGGACACCCCCCCCTCGATCACGTGATAGCTACGTGGACAACTGCAGCTCAGAAGCCGGCAGTATAACGAGCGACAAGCGATAATTACAGTAGTTTGACAATCAAGACTAACTGAGCACATATTATGTACATCCTAACAACATAAGCTAAATAACAATATAACAGTCAAATAATAATATAAAGTCATACATTTACGATTTATCTATTATCGCAAATATAAGCAATATAAAATTAAATGAAAAGGTAATATACATTATATATACATAATAATCATTGTAACCCATTCAGGGGTTGCAACACCCCCCCCCCCAACACGACAGAGGGTCGCACTAGGAGTTGCATGAATGTCTTTCACATTATTTCTGGTTACTCATATCAATATTATTATCAATATAAATATTAATGAGTCTCTCTTGTGCCAAGCACCTCTACAATTTCACAGCGTCCGTCACTAGGATATGCCCCTAGTACTAGGGCAGTACACAGTATCGTATCTCTTCATACTCGTGGTTATGTACATCAGTGTAGAGACAGGATAGCGCTGACAAGGAGGGCACGTTGAGGCTCGATCATAGTAGAGGAGACTGCATTCCACTCTTAAGTAGTGGTTGTGGAATGCGAGGCAGTATGAACATCTGAGTATGAAACAGCTTAAGGTGTGTAGTGAGGGGGGGGGTCTGCGACAGGACAGTGTTGCGTCACGCAGTACATCACCCGCACCACACTACCCACTCAAAACTCAGCTTGTCTCCTCCTCACACAACATTACTGTGAATATATAAATATAATAATTAGACATGACATGAGTATATATAGTTAATATGGGCTGGAGGGATTAAGTTACTTTACTGAATTTGACATAGCAAGTAACAAAAGGTATTTGGGCATTAAATTACGTAAATTTTAAATGGGGAAGTGCCCAAATACTCGTCAAAATGTTCAAAGGACACCACAAGAGCTATAGCATAATTTTTCTGGTGTCGTTTGAGCTTAGATGAATAGTAACATATAGGATGGAGAATATCAGTGGATGTTGACAGCACCCACTGCATAACAACTCGCATCTATATGTAAAAAGAAGGGAAGATTGAAATTAGGACTCAACACTGGAGCAGAGGAAAGCAGATGCTTCAACCTTTTGAACGAGTTTGAACAATCACTTGTCCAGATGAACTGAACTTTGCTACTAGAGCTCATAGTGAGAGGTGTAGGTGGAGGTGAGTGCGCTGGCTTGCCTGTCATTTGACACACGTGGCAACGTCGCACATGATCAGCTACTGTTTCCTTCATCTTTGGCCAAGTAAAATGTTTTGCCAGTTTACCGAGTGTCTTCTTGACACCCAAATGTCCTCCTATGGGACTATTGTGAGCAAAATCAATGGCTTGTTCACGAAATGTAACTGGTAACACTACGAAATGCTTGACTGTGGTGGAAACACTATCAGCTGATAACTTAAATGTATTTTTCTCTATCAGTACACCGTTACTATAATGGTAACAATTATCGAGATCCTTTGCTTCACTCTCAGTAACTGCTATATCTCTCAGTCTTTCCAGTGACTGATCAACAAACTGATCCTTGATTAAATCATCATGAGTTAGAAATTTAATGTCAGTTGTGTCCTGACTAGGTTGATGACCGGGGGGAGTCAGTGTTAATGATCCTGGGCGCAGAGCGTCACTAAACAACATATTCAACCCCAAATCATTGTCATCCACTAACTCAACAGGAGACAAGGATGGTTGTTGAATCTTTGACATAGCTCTAGTAATTGCGCTGAGAGGAAATAAAATAGGTTTCTCTCTACAAGCTTCAATGGCATAATTATCATCAGTGTTATTATCAATCACAAGTGGTTCTTTACATATACCAGCATGAAGGATATCGTTCCCTATCAACAAGTCCACTGACCTGATGGGAAATACACCACTGGATATACCCACTGAAATATAACCAATATAATAGCTTGTTTCAATATAAACTTTGTGCAGAGGCACTTTTATAACAGCCCCTCCATAGGCTTCTAACAATGCATCTATCTTGCAATAGGTATCGTCAGTAATGGGCAGTACATCTTCTCTTAATAACGTGAGATAACTGCCAGTGTCTCTGAAAGAAATTATCTCAGTTAGATGTGATTCGTCAAATCCTACTTTATCTCTCGAAAAGTAAGGACTCATCGCTGAACGAATCTTCTCGTCAGATACACTTTCTGACGCTAGTCATCTATCCTGAGTAACATTATCTAAAACAGTAGGATCAGAGGCATTGCTAGGCTTTTGGTGTCTTTGTTACACGGAAGAGGATACGACTTGAGTGGGGGCACCAGCCGCATGACTGTTTCTCGTATCTCTTTCTAACTTATAGCAATACTCTCTAGTATGTCCTTTTCTGTTACAATAGGTACATTTAACTTTCTTCTTCTCGATATCAGATTTCTGTCTAGCCACAGAGACAGATTCAGGATTGTGAGTTTTCCTGGTAAAGGTACGAGAAGTTACAGTAGCAGGTACATCAGGACGGCAATGAGCAGCTGATTTAGGTTGCCAACTTCTAGGACAATTTTTAGTTACCTTGTTTCTTTGTGTTTTAGTACGTACAAGTTTGTGAGAAATCTCGTAATTGTCTGCTAATGCTGCAGTTTCCAGAATATCCGAGGTAGTATGATCGATCAGATATTCTTGTACGTCCGCAGACATACAGTTGTTAAACTCTTCGTGTAGTAACAACTGAACAAGGCTGCCGTAGTTGTTACGCTTGGCAGCTCTAGTCCACCTCTCAAATGCAACTTTTTCCTCACGAGCAAACTCTACACAAGTTTGATCTTGTCGTCGTTGTAACGTACGAATTGCTCTCTGATAACTTACAGGTAACAAGTTATATGTCTCTAGAATAGTTTGTTTGACAGCGTCATAACTAATGTACTTAGCAAATGGCAAAGCTGCAGTACAGGTTTGAGCTTTTCCTGTCAATGCTGTATGCAGCAATGTTGCCCAGTGCTTACGTGGCCAGTTCATAGCACGTGCCTGGTTCTCAAACACATCAAAATAGGTGTCTAAGTCACTTTCAAAAAACTTAGGAACCATGGATGCAGCTTTCTGCACATTAAATGTGTCCTGTGATCTATCAGTCTGTTGTCTTAACAGACGAACATTTTCTCTTTGGAAATCTTCTTCGTTCAATTTCCTCTGTGCCTCTATTTGTGCAGTCTGCAACATAAGGAGGCGTTCAAACCTCTCAAACTGTTCCTGAGAGATAGGACCAGTGGGTAATGGAGGAGTAGGGAAATTAACATGGTCTGGACGGTCCTTAGGTCGGACACTTGGTCCAGCCGTCTCTAGAGTGTCTAGATCTGGTCTAGGATAAGTAAATACAGGTGTAGCATACACAGTACTAGCGTGAGGCTTAGTCATACCAGCTATACTCTGTACTATTGTGTCAGTGAAGGAAGGAGCGAGCGAGAACTGATCTACACTAGGCTCAGACACTAGGCTCACTTCTGCTCTAGTTGCTCTTTCATCTTCATCAAATAGAGGCATATTTCCTAATTGTGACACTAGGCTTTCTGAATCTGAATCATAATCAGACATCTCTGTATGAGCAGGAAACAATATATCTTTAATTAACGCTCTGACAGTTTCTGCGGTGTAATTCCTGTTATACGTCACACCGAGATATTTGGCTACTCGCCAACACGTCTGAAGTTTTAATGTACTTAACTCAGACAAAGTCAGAGTATCAATTAACTGTTTCACTTTGACATCACGAAAATAATTGTACTACGAGAGAGTGATTATGGGAACTATAATCCTAATAGGAATTTTAGTGTTAGTTGTCTTAGAGCTAGAGCTCATACAGTATTTCCATCTCCTTGGATCAAGAGACTCAGTCAGGTACATACATCCACTTGGTATGTTGTACAAGCCTAAACTCAAAGTCTTCAGATTAGGAAAGTACTCAAAGTGTTTGATCATAGAAGTACTAGTATGTCAAACTGGACAACTTCTCCAACACCTTGGATCAAGAGCATCCCGGACAGGCCCCCATTTGTTACAAAAAAAGCGATTCTAAAAGCTTAGAGATCTCCAGTGAATACTAGGAAGGACTGCCCTTCTAGCATCCAGCCTGTTACTGGGTTTTCGTAACAAGTAGTCAGTATCCTTGTCCAATTATCCATTAAAATTCAGTATGGTTCAATAGTGCTTCAGGATTACAACTGGTAGGCTACTAACTAGAGAAATTAAAATTTAATAAATTTATTAAGTCTATAAGTTGTCTAGAGGTATATTATCAAAGTAAATTAATTACAGCAATCAAAATAAAATCAATCTCTCGAGTTCAATATTATTGTGCTGAAAGCACATATCACATTTATAATTCTTAAGTACCCTCAGGTACATTAACATTTAATAAGATATTACAAATATGTACAAGTGTGTGTATGCGTGTAAGTGCTCTTAAGTAGTTAGCTATGTCTCAAGACTCGAATAAGACTTAAACAAGTGACTGACAAAGTCCTCAAATAAACTAACTTCTTGACCGATTGGCAACCCGAACAGTCTGCTTGAACAACAAAGAATGCTAAGCCCAATAGCAATGCAATATGCGACTGAGACACAATCAGGATCAAGGAGATAATATAACGACACTAAGTAGGGACCATCTGCAGATCCTCCACAAAAGTTACAAAACTCCCATAATACTGAATCTACGTTCTGCATAGGAAAACCCGACTGTGACAATGCACAGAAACCAGTACAAAATTAGGTCAGAAGCTATAGCTAAGGACCTGAGATACTCAGAGTGTCTATGTGACACACAACCTCAGTACAACGTCGAAAATCACTAAGTCTTTACAATGTTCTGTGAACAAAGTTCTACAGAACTAACAAGAATAATGAGACAGACAATCTGTCCAACCAGCAAGCGAGTCTCCAGCAGACTGACTACTTCACACGAGGTGAGGACACCCCCCCCCCCTCGATCACGTGATAGCTACGTGGACAACTGCAGCTCAGAAGCCGGCAGTATAACGAGCGACAAGCGATAATTACAGTAGTTTGACAATCAAGACTAACTGAGTACATATTATGTACATCCTAACAACATAAGCTAAATAAGAATATAACAGTCAAATAATAATATAAAGTCATACATTTACGATTTAGCTATTATCGCAAATATAAGAAATATAAAATTATATGAAAAGGTAATATACATTATATATACATAATAATCATTGTAACCCATTCAGGGGTTGCAACACATCCTATGGGTGGTAGTCACCATATACCCATCCTATGGGCGGTAGTCACCCCATCCCCATCCTATGGGTGGTAGTCACCACATACTCATCCTACGGGCGGTAGTCACCGCATACCCATCCTATGGGCGGTAGTCACCATATACCCATCCTATGGGCGGTAGTCACCCCATACCCATTCTATGGGTGGTAGTCACCATATTACCCATCCTATGGGCGGTAGTCACCCCATACCCATCCTATGGGCGGTAGTCACTATATACCCATCCTATGGGCGGTAGTCACCCCATACCCATCCTGTGGGCGCTAGTCACCATATACCCATCCTATGGGCGGTAGTCACCCCATACCCATCCTGTGGGCGGTAGTCACCATATACCCATCCTGTGGGCGGTAGTCACCCCATACCCACCCTATGGGCGGTAGTCACCCCATACCCATCCAGTGGGCGGTAGTCACCATATACCCATCCTATGGGCGGTAGTCACCCCATGCCCATCCTGTGGGCGGTAGTCACCATATACCCATCCTGTGGGCGGTAGTCACCATATACCCATCCTATGGGCGGTAGTCACCCCATACCCATCCTGTGGGCGGTAGTCACCATATACCCATCCTGTGGGCGGTAGTCACCCAATACCCACCCTATGGGCGGTAGTCACCCCATACCCATCTTGTGGGCGGTAGTCACCATATACCCATCCTATGGGCGGTAGTCACCCCATACCCATCCTGTGGGCGGTAGTCACCATATACCCATCCTGTGGGCGGTAGTCACCATATACCCATCCTATGGGCGGTAGTCACCCCATACCCATCCTGTGGGCGGTAGTCACCATATACCCATCCTGTGGGCGGTAGTCACCCCATACCCATCCTATGGGCGGTAGTCACCCCATACCCATCCTTTGGGCGGCAGTCACCATATACCCATCCTATGGGCGGTAGTCACCCCATACCCATTCTATGGGCGGTAGTCACCATATACCCATCCTATGGGCGGTAGTCACCACATACCCATCCTATGGGCGGTAGTCACCACATACCCATCCTATGGGCGGTAGTCACCACATACCCATCCTATGGGCGGTAGTCACCACATACCCATCCTATGGGTGGTAGTCACCCCATACCCATCCTATGGGCGGTAGTCACCACATACCCATCCTATGGGTGGTAGTCACCCCATACCCATCCTATGGGCGGTAGTCACCACATATCCATCCTGTGGGCGGTAATCAAAAGATTACAGAGGTACATAATGGGTCCAGGGACTGGACCCCAAGTTTGATAGCTGAACAAGTTACAAAGGTAATTAACTCCAGGTAGATCTGGTCACAGTCATGACAGGTTACAAAGGTAATTAACTCCAGGTAGATCTGGTCACAGTCATGACAGGTTACAAAGGTAATGAACCATCAACACTCCTATACATGGTTATAATCACGAACAAATTACAAAGTAATACCTACTGACACGTCCACACCTGGTCACAATTGTAAAGAGATATAAATACAAATATTAAGTGGGTCCTAAACCCACACGAGCGCGCGCACACACACGAGGGCGCACGCACAGACACATGTACACGTCAGGAGCTATGACTCCACCCCTGCAAACACAAATAGGTGAGTACAAACAGGTGAGTACAACTAGGTGAGTACGTGGTATGGGCAGGGGAAGCTAATACTTGCACAAGGTGACACACTTGGCCAGCATAACAACACTGACAGTCAAAATAGCTTCCATGCCTATTCTTATGGATTCGTCTTGATCTCCTCTCGTTTGCTTCTTTTCTCAACCCTTCCTCTCTTTCTCTTAATCTCACTTCATTTCTTCCTCTTTATCACCATATTCCTCTTTCTACAACTGTTCCTTTCATTTTATTTGTTCCTTCTTCACTTTTCTCTAAGCTTCTGTTCCTCCTTCCCTTCCGTGATAACATACACTTTCTCATCTTATTCTCTCTGCTATGCAAACTTTTCTCCCTCTTGTTCACTGCTATTTTTGTCTCCTGGCTGGGGAGAGTTAGTTTATGGTGGTAGGTCCAGGGCACCGCCTCTCATACCTCCCACTACCAGCACTACCACACCAGCACCACCACACCAGCACTACCACACCAGCACCACCACACCAGCACTACCACACCAGCACTACCACACCAGCACCACCACACCAGCACTACCACACCAGCACCACCACACCAGCACTACCACACCAGCACCACCACACCAGCACCACCACACCAGCACTACCACACCAGCACTACCACACCAGCACCACCACACCAGCACTACCACACCAGCACCACCACACCAGCACTACCACACCAGCACTACCACACCAGCACTACCACACCAGCACTACCACACCAGCACCACCACACCAGCACTACCACACCAGCACCACCACACCAGCACTACCACACCAGCACCACCACACCAGCACTACCACACCAGCACCACCACACCAGCACCACCACACCAGCACTACCACACCAGCACTACCACACCAGCACCACCACACCAGCACTACCACACCAGCACCACCACACCAGCACTACCACACCAGCACCACCACACCAGCACCACCACACCAGCACTACCACACCAGCACTACCACACCAGCACCACCACACCAGCACTACCACACCAGCACCACCACACCAGCACTACCACACCAACACTACCACACCAGCACTACCACACCAGCACTACCACACCAGCACCACCACACCAGCACTACCACACCAGCACCACCACACCAGCACTACCACACCAGCACTACCACACCAGCACCACCACACCAGCACCACCACACCAGCACCACCACACCAGCACTACCACACCAGCACCACCACACCAGCACTACCACACCAGCACCACCACACCAGCACTACCACACCAGCACCACCACACCAGCACTACCACACCAGCACCACCACACCAGCACTACCACACCAGCACCACCACACCAGCACTACCACACCAGCACTACCACACCAGCACCACCACACCAGCACTACCACACCAGCACTACCACACCAGCACTACCACACCAGCACAACCACACCAGCACCACCACACCAGCACCACCACACCAGCACTACCACACCAGCACCACCACACCAGCACCACCACACCAGCACCACCACACCAGCACTACCACACCAGCACTACCACACCAGCACTACCACACCAGCACCACCACACCAGCACTACCACACCAGCACCACCACACCAGCACTACCACACCAGCACCACCACACCAGCACTACCACACCAGCACTACCACACCAGCACTACCACACCAGCACTACCACACCAGCACTACCACACCAGCACTACCACACCAGCACTACCACACCAGCACCACCACACCAGCACCACCACACCAGCACTACCACACCAGCACTACCACACCAGCACCACCACACCAGCACCACCACACCAGCACTACCACACCAGCACTACCACACCAGCACCACCACACCACCACCACCACACCAGCACTACCACACCAGCACTACCACACCAGCACCACCACACCAGCACCACCACACCAGCACTACCACACCAGCACCACCACACCAGCACTACCACACCAGCACCACCACACCAGCACTACCACACCAGCACTACCACACCAGCACTACCACACCAGCACCACCACACCAGCACTACCACACCAGCACCACCACACCAGCACTACCACACCAGCACCACCACACCAGCACTACCACACCAGCACTACCACACCAGCACTACCACACCAGCACTACCACACCAGCACCACCACACCAGCACTACCACACCAGCACCACCACACCAGCACTACCACACCAGCACCACCACACCAGGACTACCACACCAGCACCACCACACCAGCACTACCACACCAGCACTACCACACCAGCACTACCACACCAGCACCACCACACCAGCACCACCACACCAGCACCACCACACCAGCACCACCACACCAGCACTACCACACCAGCACTACCACACCAGCACTACCACACCAGCACCACCACACCAGCACTACCACACCAGCACTACCACACCAGAACTACCACACCAGCACTACCACACCAGCACCATAACACCAGCACCACAACACCAGCACCACCACACCAGCACCACCACACCAGCACCACCACACCAGCACTACAACACCAGCACTACCACACCAGCACTACCACACCAGCACCACCACACCAGCACGACCACACCAGCACCACCACACCAGCACCACCACACCAGCACCACCACACCAGCACTACCACACCAGCACCACCACACCAGCACTACCACACCAGCACTACCACACCAGCACCACCACACCAGCACCACCACACCAGCACTACCACACAAGCACCACCACACCAGCACTACCACACCAGCACCACCACACCAGCCCCATAACACCAGCACCACAACACCAGCACCACCACACCAGCACCACCACACCAGCACTACCACACCAGCACTACCACACCAGCACCACCACACCAGCACCACCACACCAGCACTACCACACCAGCACCACCACACCAGCACCACCACACCAGCACCACCACACCAGCACTACCACACCAGCACCACCACACCAGCACCACCACACCAGCACTACCACACCAGCACCACCACACCAGCACCACCACACCAGCACTACCACACCAGCACTACCACACCAGCACCACCACACCAGCACCACCACACCAGCACCACCACACCAGCACTACCACACCAGCACTACCACACCAGCACCACCACACCAGCACCACCACACCAGCACTACCACACCAGCACCACCACACCAGCACCACCACACCAGCACTACCACACCAGCACCACCACACCAGCACCACCACACCAGCACCACCACACCAGCACCACCACACCAGCACCACCACACTAGCACTACCACACCAGAACTACCACTAGCACCACCACACCAGCACCACCACACCAGCACTACCACACCAGCACCACCACACCAGCACTACCACACCAGCAGTACCACACCAGAACTATCACTAGCACCACCACACCAGCACCACCACACCAGCACCACCACACCAGAACCACCACACCAGCACTACCACACCAGCACCACCACACCAGCACCACCACACCAGCACCACCACACCAGCACCACCACACCAGCACCACCACACCAGCACCACCACACCAGCACTACCACACCAGCACTACCACATCAGCACTAAAACACCAGCACTACCAAACCAGCACCATCACACCAGCACTACCACACCAGCACTACCAAACCAGCACCACCACACCAACGCCACCACACCAGCACCATCACACCAGCACCACAACACCAGCACCACAACACCAGCACCACCACACCAGCACCACCACACCAGCACTACCACACCAGCACCACCACACCAGCACTAAAACACCAGCACTACCAAACCAGCACTACCACACCAGCACCACCACACAAGCACCACCACACCAGCACCACCACACCAGCACTACCACACCAGCACTACCACACCAGCACTATCACACTAGCACCACCACACAAGCACCACCAAACCAGCACCACCACACCAGCACTACCACACCAGCACAACCACACCAGCACCATCACGCCAGCACCACCACACCAGCACCACCACACCAGCACCACCACACCAGCACTACCACACCAGCACCACCACACTAGCACCATCACACCAGCACCACAACACCAGCACCATCACACCAGCACCGCCACACCAGCACCACCACAACAGCACCACCACACCAGCACTACCACACCAGCACTACCACACAAGCACCACCACAATAGCACAACCACACCAGCACCACCACACCAGCACCACCACACCAGCACCACCACACCAGCACCACCACACCAGCACCACCACACAAGGACAACCACACCAGCACTACCACACCAGCACCACCACACCAGCACCATCACACCAGCACCCCAACACCAGCACCATCACAACAGCACCACCACACCAGCACCACCACGCCAGCACCACCACACCAGCACTACTACACCAGCACCACCACACCAGCACCACTACACCAGCACCACCACACAAGCACAACCACACCAGCACTACCACACCAGCACCACCACACCAGCACCATCACACCAGCACCACCACACCAGCACCACCACACCAGCACCACCACACCAGCACCACCACAACAGCACCACCACACCAGCACTACCACACCAGCACTACCACACAAGCACCACCACAATAGCACCACCACACCAGCACCACCACACCAGCACCACCACACCAGCACCACCACACCAGCACCACCACACCAGCACCACCACACAAGCACAACCACACCAGCACTACCACACCAGCACCACCACACCAGCACCATCACACCAGCACCCCAACACCAGCACCTTCACAACAGCACCACCACACCAGCACCACCACGCCAGCACCACCAAACCAGCACTACTACACCAGCACCACCACACCAGCACCACTACACCAGCACCACCACACCAGCACCACCACACCAGCACCACCACACTAGCACCACCACAATAGCACCACCACACCATCACCACCACACCAGCACCCCAACACCAGCACCACCACACCAGCACCACCACACCAGCACCACCACTCAAGCACAACCATACCAGCACTGCCACACCAGTACCACCACACCAGCACCATCACACCAGCACCACCACACCAGCACCACCACACAAGCACCACCACACCAGCACTACCACACCAGCACCACCACACCAGCAACATCACACCAGCACCACCTCACCAGCACCATCACACCAGCACCACCACACCAGCACCACCACACCAGCACCACCACACCAGCACCACCACAACACCACCACCACACCATCACTACCACACCAGCACCACCACACCAGCACCACTACACCAGCACCACCACACCAGCACCACCACAGCAGCACCACCACAGCAGCCCCACCACAGCAGCACCACAACACCAGCATCACCACACCAGCACCACCACACCAGCACTACCACACTAGCACCACCACATCAGCACCAGCACACCAGCACCACCACACCAGCACTACCACACCAGCAGCACCACACCAGCACCATCACACCAGCACCACCAAACCAGTACCACCACACCAGCACTACCACACCAGCACCACCACATTAGCACCACCACACCAGCACGACCTCACCAGCACCACCACACCAGCACCACCACACCAGCACCACCACACCAACACCACCACACCAGCACCACCACACCTGCACCACCACACCAGAACCACCACACCAGCACCACCACACCAGAACTACCACACCAGCACCACCACACCAGCTCCACCACACCAGCTCCACTACACCAGCACCACCACACCAGCACCACCACACCAGTACCACCACACCAGCAGCACCACATCAGCACTACCACACCAGCACCACCACACCAGCACCACTACACCAGCACCACCACACCAGCACCACCACACCAGCATCACCACACCAGCACCACCACTCCAGGACTACCACACTAGCACCACCACATCAGCACCAGCACACCAGCACCACCACACCAGCACTACCACTCCAGCACCACCACACCAGCACCATCACACCAGCACCACCACACCAGCACTATGACACCAGCACCATCACACCAGCACCACCACACCAGCACCACCACACCAGCACTACCACACCAGCACCACCACATTAGCACCACCACACCAGCACCACCACACCAGCACCACCACACCAGCACCACCACACCAGCACCACCACACCAGCACCACCACACCTGCACCACCTCACCAGAACCACCACACCAGCACCAGCACGCCAGCACTACTACACCAGCACCACCACACCAGCACCACCTCACCAGTTCCACCACACCAGCACCACCACACCAGCACCACACTTGCACTACCACACCAGCACCACCACACCAGCACCACCACACCAGCACCACCACACCAGCACCACCACACCAGCACTACCACACCAGCACCACCACACCAGCACTACCACACCAGCACCACCACACCAGCACCACACTAGCACTACCACACCAGCACCACCACACCAGCACCACCACACCAGCACCACCACAACAGCACCACCACACCAGCACTACCACACCAGCACCACCACAACAGCACCACCACACCAGCACTACTACACCAGCACCACCACACCAGCACCACCACACCAGCACTACCACACTAGCACCACCACACCAGCACCACCACACCAGCGACACCACACCAGCACTACCACACCAGCACCACCACACCAGAACCATCACACCAGCACCACCACACCAGCACCACCACACCAACACCACCACACCAGCACCACCACACCAGCACTACCACACCAGCACCACCACACCAGCACCACCACACCTGCACCACTACACCAGCACCACCACACCAGCACCACCACACCAGCACCACCACACCAGCACCACCACACCAGCACCACCTCACCAGCACCACGACACCAGCACTACCACACCAGCACCACCACACCAGCACCACCACACCATTACCACCACACCAGCACTACCACACCAGGACCACCACACCAGCACTACCACACTAGCACCACCACACCAGCACCACCACACCTGCACCACCGCACCAGCACAACCACACAAGCACCACCACACCAGCACTACCACACCAGCACTACCACACAAGAACCACCACACCAGAACTACCACACCAGCATTACTACACTAGCACTAATACACCAGCACTACCACACAAGCGCTACCACACCAGCACTACCACACCAGCACTACCACACCAGCACTACCACCCCAGCACAACCACACCAACACTATCACACCAGCTCCAGCCCACCAGCTCCACCACACAAGCACTACCACACCAGCACCACCACACCAGCACTACCACACCACCACCAGCACTATCACACCAGCACCACCACCCCAGCACTACTACATGAGCACTACCAAACAAGCAACACCTCACCAGCACTGCCACACCACCACCAGTACTATCACACCAGCACCACCACACCAGTACCACCACACCAGCACCACCACACCAGTACCACCACACCAGCACCACCACACCAGCACTACTACATGAGCACTACCAAACAAGCAACACCTCACCAGCACTACCACACCGGTACTACCACACCAGCAGCTCCACGCCAGCACTGTCACACAGGCACCACCACACCATCACCACCACACCAGCACTACCACACCAGCACTACCACACCAGCACCACCATACCAGAACCATCACACCAGCACCACCACACCAGCACTACCACACCAGCACCACCACACCAGCACTACCACACCACCACCAGCACTATCACACCAGCACCACCACCCCAGCACTACTACATGAGCACTACCAAACAAGCAACACCTCACCAGCACTACCACACCGGTACTACCACACCAGCAGCTCCACGCCATCACTGTCACACAGGCACCACCACACCATCACCACCACACCAGCACTACCACATTGTTGCAACCCCTGAATGGGTTACAATGTATATGATGCATATATATATAAAATATATATTACCTTTTGATATAATTTCATGTTGCTTGTATTTGCGATAATAGCTAAATCGTAAATATATTGCTTTATATTATTATTTGTCTTAGTTCCTTTTGTTAGGTAGGATGTAACATATTATGCACTTATAGTTCAAGTCTTGATTGTCTAACTACTGTAATTATCGCTCTTTGCTCGTTACTCTGCCGGTATCTGTTGCTGTGCAGCAACTGTCCATGGAGCTATCACGTGAGAGAGGGGGGGGGGGTGATCACACCTCTCCTGAAGTATTCAGTCTGGTCTAGACACTATTGGTGGTTGGACGTATTCTTGACAAGATGTTGCAACCCCTGAATGGGTTGCAATGATTAATATGTATATATATAATTATTACCTTTTCATATAATTTTATATTGCTTGTATTTGCGATAATAGCTAAATCGTAAAAGTATTGCTTTATATTGTTATTTGACGTAGCTTCCTTTGGTTAGGTAGGATGTAACATATGTGCTCAGTTCAAGTCTTGATTGTCTAACTACTGTAATTATCGCTTGTGGCTCGTTAGACTGCCGGCTTCTGTTTCTGAGCTGCAGCTGTCCATGGAGCTATCACGTGATCGAGGGGGGTTGTCCTCACCTCGCCTGAAGTATTCAGTCTGATCTAGACTCTCTTGGTGGTTGGACAGATGGTCTGTCTCATTATTCTTGTTAGTTCTGTAGAACTCTGTTCTCAGAACATTGTATAGACTTAGTGATTTTCGACGTTGTACTGAGGTTGTGTGTCGCATAGACACTCTAAACAACTCAGGTCCTGAGCTGTAGCTTCTGACCTAACTTGTACTGGTATCTGTGTATTATCACAGTCGGGGATTTTCTTATGCTGAACTGAGATTCAGTAGTATGGGAGCTTTGTGGCTTTTGTGGAGGATCTCCTGATGGTCCCTACTAGCTGTCTTTATATTATCTCCTTGTTCCTGATTGCATCGCAGTTGCTTGTTATATTGTTGTTCGGCTTATCAGTCATTTTAATGTTCAAGAGACTGTTCTGATTGCCAGTTGGTTAAGAAGTTAGTTTATTTGAGGACTTTGTCAGTCACTTGTTCAAGTCTAGTTGAGTCTTGAAACATAGCGAACTACTTAGAGCACTTACAAACATACACACAAACTTACTTGTACATATTTGTAATATCTTATTAAATGTTAATGTACCAGACGGTACTTAAGAATTATAAATGTGATATGTGCTTTCAGCACAATAATACTGTATACGAGAGAAGTGATTAATATTATTTTGATTACTGTAATTAATTTAATTTAATTTAATTTGATATACGCCTAGACAACTTAATAAATGTATTAAATTTTATTTTCTCTAGTTAGTAGCCTACCAGTTGTAATCCTGAAGCACTATTGAATCATACTGAATTCTAATGGTTAATTGGAAAAGGATACTGACTACTCGTTACAAAAACCCAGTAACAGGCTGGATGCTAGAAGGGCAGTCCTTTCTAGTATTCACTGGAGATCTCTAAGCTTTTAGAATCGCGTCTTTTGTAACACAAGACGAGCCTAAATCTCCCTTATTGGCCCTTGTTTTAAGATCGTCTCTTGTCTCATTATTGTTGAAGGTTCTGTAGAACTCTGTTCACAGAACACTGTCGAGACTTAGTGATTTTCGACGTTGTACTGAGGTTGTGTGTCGCATAGACACTCTGAGCAACTCAGGTCCTGAGCTGTAGCTTCTGACCTAATTTGTACTGGTATCTGTGTACTGTCACAGTCGGTGATTTTCTTATGTTGAACTTAGATTCAGTAGTATGGGAGCTTGGTGACTCTTGTGGAGGATCTGCTGATGGTCCCTACTTAGTGTCGTTATATTATCTCCTTGTTCCTGATTGTGTCACAGTTGCTTGTTATATTGCTATTGAGCTTAGCATTCTTTTTATTGTTCAAGCAGACTGTTCTGATTGCCAGTAGGTCAAGAAGTTAATTTATTTGAGGACTTTGTCAGTCACTTGTTTAAGTCTATTCGAGTCGTGAGACATAGCGAACTACTAAGAGCACTTACAAACATACACACAAACTTACGTGTACATATTTGTAATATCTTATTAAATGTTAATGTACCAGACGGTACTTAAGACTTATAAATAAGATATGTGCTTTCAGCACAATAATACTGTACACGAGAGAAGAGATTAATATTATTTTGATAGCTGTGATTAATTTAATTTAATCTGATATACGCCTTGACAACTTAATTATTAAGAAATTTATTCAATTTTAATTTCTCTAGTTAGTAGCCAACCAGTTGTAATCCTGAAGGACTATTGAATCATACTGAATTCTAATGGATAATTGGACAAGGATACTGACTAACTGTTACGAAAACCCAGTAACAGGTTGGATGCTAGAAGGGCAGTCCCTTCTAGTATTCACTGGAGATCTCTAAGCTTTTAGAATAGCGTTTTTTGTAACAAATGGGAGCCTGTCCGGGAGGCTCTTGATCCAAGGTGTTGGAAAAGTTGTCCAGTTTGACATACTAGTAACTCTACACTCAAACACTTTGAGTACTTTCCTAATCTGAAGACTTTGAGTTTAGTCTTGTACAACATACCAGGTGGATGTATGTACCTGACTGAGTCTCTTGATCCAAGGAGATGGAAATACTGTTTATGAGCTCTAGCTCTAAGACAACTAACATTAAAATTCCTATTAGGATTATAGTTTCCCATAATCACTCTCTCGTAGTGCACTTATTTTCGTGATGTATGCCATAGTGAAACAGTTAGTTGATAGTCTGACTTTGTCTGAGTTAAGTACATTAAAACTTCAGACTTGTTGGCGAGTAGCCAAATATCTCGGTGTGACGTATAACAGGAATTACACCGCAGAAACTGTGAGAGCGTTAATTAAAGATATATTGTTTCCTGCTCATACAGAGATGTCTGATTATGATTCAGATTCAGAAAGCCTAATGTCACAATTAGGAAGTATGACTCTATTTGATGACATAGAAGAAAGAGCAACTAAGGCAGAAGTGAGCCTAATGTCTAAGCCTAGGGTAGCTCAGTTCTCGTTCACGCCTTCCCTCCTAAATGGTAGTATGACTCAGCCTCACACTAGTACCGTGTAAACTACACCTGTATCTACTTATCCTAGACCAGATCTAGACTCTCTAGGGACGGTTGAACCGTCCAGAAAGACATGTTAATTTCCCCACTCCTCCATTACCCAGTGGTCCTATCTCTCAGGAACAGTTTGAGAGGTTTGAACGCCTCATTATGTTGCAGACTGCACAAATAGAGGCACAGAGGAAATTGAACGACGAAGATTTACAGAGAGAAAATATTCGTCTTGGAAGACAACAGACTGATAGATCACAGGACACATTTAATGTGCAGAAAGCTGCCTCTATGGTTCTTAAGTTTTTTGAAAGTGACTTAGACACCTATTTTGATGTGTTTGAGAACCAGGCACGTGCTATGAACTGGCCACGTAAGCACTGAGCTACTTTGTTGTACACAGCTTTGACAGGAAGAGCTCAAACTTGTACTGCTGCTTTACCATTTGCCAAGTACATTAATTATGACGCTGTCAAGCAAACTATTCTAGAGACATATAACTTGTTGCCTGTAAGTTATCAACGTGCATTTCGTACGTTACAACGACGGCAAGATCAAACTTGTGTAGAGTTTTCTCGTGAGAAAAAAGTTGCATTTGAGAGATGGTGTAGGTCTGCCAAGTGCAATAACTACGACAGCCTTGTTCAGTTGTTACTACACGAAGAGTTTAACAACTGTATGTCTGCTGACATACAAGAATATCTGATCGATCATACTACCTCGGATATTCTGGAAACCGCAGCATAAGCAGACAATTACGAGATTTCTCACAAACTTGTACATACTAAAACACAGAGAAACAAGGTAACTAAAAATTGTCCTAGAAGTTGGCAACCTAAATCAGCTGCTCATTGCCGGCCTGATGTACCTGCTACTGTAACTTCTCGCACCTTTACCAGGAAAACTCACAATCCTGAATCTGTCTCTGTGGCTAGACAGAAATCTGATGTCGAGAAGAAAGTTAAATGTACCTATTGTAACAGAAAAGGACATGCTAGAGAGTATTGCTATAAGTTAGAAAGATATACGAGAAGCAGTCATGCGGCTGGCATCCCCACACAAGTTGTATCCTCTTCCGAGCAACAAAGGCACCAAAGTTCTAGTAATACCTCTGATCTTACTGTTTTAGATAATATTACTCAGCATAGATGACTAGCGTCAGAAAGTGTATCTGACGAAAAGATTCGTTCAGCAAAGAGTCCTTACTTATCGAGAGATAAAGTAGGATTTGACGAATCACATCTAACTGAGATAATTACTTTCAGAGACACTGGCAGTTATCTCACGTTATTAAGAGAAGATGTACTGCCCATAACTGATGATACCTATTGCAAGATAGATGTATTGTTAGAAGCCTATGGTTGGGCTGTTATATAAGTACCTCTGCACAAAGTTTACATTGAAACAAGCTATTATATTGGTTATATTTCAGTGGGTATATCCAGAGGTGTATTTCCCATCAGGTCGGTGGACTTGTTGATAGGGAACGATATCCTTCATGCTGGTATATGTAAAGAACCACTTGTGATTGATAATAACACTGATGATAATTATGCCATTGAAGCTTGTAGAGAGAAGCCTATTTTATTTCCTCTCAGCACAATTACTAGAGCTATGTCAAAGATTCAACAACCATCCTTGTCTCCTGTTGAGTTAGTGGATGACGATGATTTGGGCTTGAATATGTTGTTTAGTGACGCTCTGCGCCCAGGATCATTAACACCAACTCCCCCGTGTCATCAACCTAGTCAGGAAACTACTGACGTTAAATTTGTAACTCATGATGATTTAATGAAGGATCAGTTTGTTGATCAGTCACTGGAAAGACTGAGAGATATAGCAGTTACTGAGAGTGAAGCAAAGGATCTCGATAATTGTTACTATTATAGTAACGGTGAACTGATAGAGAAAAATACATGTTCGCATCGCTATTGGGCCGTGCGGACGTGCTGCGCAGTAGCTCCTGCTTGAGTTGGCTTTTGCGCAGTGTTGACGTGTACTTAGCTCTGTGAAGACCTGTTTGTGCGCTCTCTATGAATTGAAGCAAGATGCCCTCCATCGAGCAACTTTACCAACAGCTTAAGGAAGAATTGAGGATGGCGAAGTTGGAGATTCGGCGACTGACCGAGAAAAACAAGAAGATTCATAGTAGTCCTCCTGTTTTGAGTCCTCAGGTCAAGAAGTGGCTGGACAGCAGGGAATGAAGTTGACGATCAAGAAGACGAATGGAAAGGTAGAAACGATGAAGAAGAAAGAGACTGCCGTGGAAACTGTTGTGGAAACATCTAATACATTCTCAGTGCTACCTGACGAATGTGAGTCGACTACTGGGAACGTCACGACGAACGACACCAAGGAAGGTAAGAATATTGTTGTTGTTGGGGATAGCCAAGTTAGGTATATGAATAGAGTGTTCTGCTTGAAGGACAGGAGTAGGAGACAGAGAGTTTGCTTTCCTGGAGCTGGGATGGAGGATATTGTTAGCCGTCTGGATGACATCATGAGAGGTAATGGGAGCAATCCTATTATCTGTCTCAGTGCTGGAGGCAACGATGTTGGCAGATGTAGGAGTGAAGACCTGATTAGCAGGTATAGGTAAGCAATAGAAATAATTAGGAGTAAGGGTGGGAACCCTGTCATATGTGGTATTTTGCCAAGGAGAGGAGTTGGAAATGAATGGTTGTCCAGAGCAATTGGTGTCAATTGCTGGCTGGACAAATACTGTAAGGATAATGCGGTAACATTCATTGACAACTGGGACCTCTTCTATGGCAGAAATGACATGTATGCCAGGGATGGGGTTCACTTATCTAGGTCTGGGGTGGTAGCACTGGCAACTGCAGTGGAGGGAGCAGTTAGGACTTTAAACTAGGAATAGTTAGTGGTATGGGTTTTGGCAGGAAAATAAGTCGCCGGGTCCTGATGAGGTTTTTTCAAGGGTTCTTAAGGAATGCAAAATGAAACTCTGTGAACCATTAACTAATATTTTTAATTTATCTCCTCAAACAGGTGTAGTGTCTGATATGTAGAAGATGGCTAATGTAATTCCTATTTTTAGAACAGGGGACAAGTCGTTACCGTCAAATTACCGCCCAATAAGCCTGACCTCAATTGTAGGCAAATTACTAGAGTCAATTATAGCTGAGATTATAAGAAGCCATCTCGATAAGCATAGCTTGATTAATGATACTCAGCATGGATTCACAAGTGGCCGGTCTTGTCTAACTAATTTATTAACTTTCTTCAGTAAAGCTTTTGAGGCTGTTGACCACGATAAAGAATTTGATATTATTTACTTAGATTTTAGTAAGGCTTTTGATAGAGTTCCGCACCATAGACTGTTAAAGAAAGTGGCAGCTCATGGCATTGGGGAAAAGTGCTCTCGTGGATCGAGTCATGGCTCACTGACAGGAAGCAGAGAGTGTCCATAAATGGGGTTAAGTCCGAGTGGGGATCTGTGACAAGTGGCCTTCCACAGGGATCAGTCTTGGGCCCGTTGTTGTTTATAATATATATCAATGATCTTGATGAGGGAATTACTAGTGATATGAGCAAATTCGCCGATGACACAAAGATAAGTAGGATAATTGATTCAAACGTAGATGTTATGGAACTTCAGGAGGATTTAAACAAACTCTATTCTTGGTCAGAAAAGTGGCAGATGCAGTTCAATGTAGATAAATGCAAGGTTCTGAAGCTTGGGAGTGCCCATAACCCTAGTACTTATAAGTTAAATGATGTAGAACTTAGCCATACAGATTGCGAAAAGGACTTGGGGGTTATGGTGAGCAGCAAGTATGCCTAAGCATACGTAATAAGGCAAATAGATTACTGGGATTTATATCAAGAAGTGTAAGCAACAGAAGTCCAGAGGTCATACTGCAGCTTTATACATCATTAGTAAGGCCTCATCTAGATTATGCAGCTCAGTTCTGGTCTCCATATTACAGAATGGACATAAATTCGTTAGAAAACATTCAGTGTAGGATGACTAAATTAATACATAGCATTAGAAATCTTCCTTATGAAGAAAGATTGAAGACTCTTAAGTTACATTCACTTGTTAGACGAAGAATGAGGGGAGACCTGATCGAAGTGTATAAGTGGAAGATAGGTATTAATAAAGGGGATATTAATAAGGTCTTGAGGATGTCTCTCCAAGAGAGAACCCGCAGTAATGGATTTAAATTAGATAAGTTTAGATTTAGGAAGGACATAGGAAAGTATTGGTTTGGAAATAGGGTAGTTGATGAGTGGAACAGTCTACCTAGTTGGAGTATTGAGGCTGGGACTTTGGGTAATTTCAAATTTAGGTTGGATAAGTACATGAGTGGTAGGGGTTGGATTTGAGTGGGACTTTCACATCAGAGCTTATTTCTTGGGTGTCATTGAAAATTGGGTTGGGCAAATGTTTTGTTAGTGGGATGAATTGTAAAGGACCTGCCTAGTATGGGCCAACAGGCCTCCTGCAGTGTTCCTCCTTTCTTATGTTCTTATGTTCTTATACAAGTTGTCAGCTGATAGTGTTTCCACCACAGTCAAGCATCTCGTAGTGTTACCAGTTACATTTCGTGAACAAGCCATTGATTTTGCTCACAGTAGTCCCATAGGAGGACATTTGGGTGTCAAGAAGACACTCGGTAAACTGGCAAAACATTTTACTTGGCCAAAAATGAAGGAAACAGTAGCTGATCATGTGCGACGTTGTCACGTGTGTCAAGTGACAGGCAAGCCAGCACACACACCTCCACCTCCACCTACACCTCTCACTGTGTTCACTAGTAGCAAAGTTCAGTTCATCTGGACTAGAGATTGTTCAGACTTGTTCACACATTAAGTGTTTGCTTTCCTCTGCTCCTGTGTTGAAGAGTCCTAATTTCAATCTTCCCTTCTTTTTACATATAGATGCGAGTGGTTATGCAGTGGGTGCTGTGCTGCTCCAACAGTCAACATCCACTGATATTCTCCATCCTATATGTTACTATTCATCTAAGCTTAAATGACACCAGAAAAATTATGCCACTATTGAGAAAGAGGCTCTAGCTCTTGTGGTGTCCTTGGAACATTTTGACGTGTATTTGGGCACTTCCCCATAAACACTATGAAGAGTAAAAATGCTAGGATCATGAGGTGGGCTCTCAGAATCCAACCTTATTCTATTAGTATAAAACACATAAGTGGTCATTGTAATGTAATTGCTGACGCTCTGTCACGTCCTTAATAATTATCAGTTACATTAATTTAATGCAATTTTATGCCCAAATACCTTTTGTTACTTGCTATGTCAAATTCAGTACAGTAACTTAATCTCTCCAGCCAATGTTAATTATATATACTCATGTCTAATTATGTTATTTATATATTCACAGTAGTGATGATATGTGTGTGAGGAGGAGACAGAAGCTGAGTGATGAGTGGGTAGTGTTGTGTGGGCGATGGTACTGCGTGACGGAACACTGTCCTGCCGCAGACCCCCCCCCCCCTCACTACACACCTTAAGCTGTTTCATACTCAGATGTCCATACTGCCTCGCATTCCACAACCACTACTTAAGAGTGGAATGCCGTCTCCTGTCTATAGCACAAGACTATTGCTTGTATGCAGTCTCTACTACTATGATCGAGCCTCAAAGTGTCATGCTTGTCAGCGCTATCCTGTCTCTACACTGATGTACATAACCACGAGTATGCAGAGATACGATACTGTGTACTGCCCTAGTACTAGGGGCATATCCTAGTGATATAGACACTGAAATTATAGAGGTGCTTGTCACAAGAGTCAATCTGATTAATGTTTATATTATGTTGTTATTAAAGTGTCATGAGTAATCAGTAATAATGTGAAAGACATTAAATGCAACTCCTAGTGCGACCGTTTGTCGTGTTGGGGGGGTGTTGCAACCCTTGAAAGGGTTACAATGTATATGATGTATATATATATAATGTATATTACCTTTTCATATAATTTTATATTGCTTATATTTGCGATAATAGCTAAATCGTAAATATATTGCTTTATATTATTATTTGGTTTATTTACTTTTGTTAGGTAGGATGTAATACATATATTATGTGCTCAAAGTTCAAGTCTTGATTGTCTAACTACTGTAATTATCGCTCTTTGCTCGTTACTCTGCCGGCTTCTGTTGTTGGGCAGCAGTTGTCCACGGAGCTATCACGTGATAGAGGGGGGGAGGTGATCACACCTCGCCTGAAGTATGCAGTCTGGTCTAGACTCGCTTGGTGGTTGGACGTATTCTTGACAAGACGAGCCTAAATCTCCCTTATTGGCCCTTGTTGGAAGATCGTCTATGTCTTATTATTATTGTTAGTTTTAGAGACTCTGTTCACAGAACATTGTATAGACTTAGTGATTTTCGACGTTGTACTGAGGTTGTGTGTCGCAAAGACACTCTGAGCAACTCAGGTCCTGAGCTGTAGCTTCTGACCTAACTTGTACTGGTATCTGTGCATTATCACAGACGGGGACTTTCTTATGCTGAACTTAGATTCAGTAGTATGGGAGTTTTGTGACTTTTGTGGAGGATCTGCTGATGGTCCCGACTTAGTGTGGTTATATTATCTCCTTGTTCCTGATTCTGTGTCGTAGTTGCTTGTTATAGTGCTATTGGGCTTAGCATTCTTTTTATTGTTCAAGCAGACTGTTCTGATTGCCAGTCGGTCAAGAACTTAGTTTATAAGAGGACTTTGCCAGTCACTTGACTACTCGAGTCGTGAGACATAGCGAACTACTTAGAGCACTTACACACATACACACAAACTTATTTGCATATTGTATTATTAAATATTTATGTACCAGACGGTACTTAAGACTTATAAATGTGATATGTGCTATCAGCACAATAATACTGTTGAAGATTGAGACACTTATGCAGCATATGGGAATCTTTATTCAGGAAACGTATCGCCACACAGTGGCTTCATCAGTCCAATACAAAGAGGAAGGTGTAAGGAGAGGAGGAGTATGAGGTAACCAGTCCCTCAGCCTGGAGTCGATGTGTTCAGTCCATCAGTCTTGTAGAATAATACTGAACACGAGAGAAGTGATTATTCTCATTTTGTTGATATTAATTTATTTTAATTAGATATACGCCTAGACAACTTAATTATTAATCAATTTATTAAATTTTAATTTCTCTAGTTAGTAGCGTACCATTTGAAATCCTTAAACAATATTAATTCTTATTAAATTCTAATGGATAATTGGACAAGGATACTGACTACTTGTAACGAAAACCCAGTAACAGGCTGGATGCTAGAAGGGCAGTCCTTTCTAGTATTACCTGGAGATCTCTAAGCTTTTAGAATCGCGTTTTTTGTAACACAAGGTACCAGGTTTACAACACATCACACAAGGTACCAGGTGTACAACACATCACACAAGGTACCAGGTGTACAACATATCACACAAGGTACCAGGTGTACAAAACATCGCAAAAGGTACAAGGTGGAGAACACTTCACTCAAGGTACCAGGTTTACAACACATCACACAAGGTACCAGGTGTACAACACATCACACAAGGTACCAGGTGTACAACACATCGCACAAGGTACCATGTGTACAACACATCACACAAGGTACCAGGAGTACAACACATCATGAAAGGTACAAGGTGAAGAACATATCGCACAAGGTACCATGTGTACAACACATCACACAAGGTACCAGGTGTACAACACATCACACAAGGTACTAGGTGTACAACACATCACACAAGGTACTAGGTGTACAACACATCACACAAGGAACCAGGTGTACAACACATCACACAAGGTACCAGGTGTACAAAACATCACACAAGGTACCAGGTGTACAACACATAACACAAGGTACCAGGAGTACATCACATCACACAAGGTACAAGGTGAAGAGCACATCACACAAGGTACCAGGTGTACAACACATCAAACAAGGTACCAGGTGTACAACACATCACACAAGGTACCAGGTGAACAACATCACAAAAGGTACCAGGTGTGCAACACATCACACAAGGTACAAGGTGAAGAACACATCACACAAGGTACCAGGTGTACAACACATCACACAAGGTACAAGGCGAAGAACACATCACACAAGGTACCAGGTGTACAACACATCACACAAGGTACCAGGTGAACAACACATCACACAAGGTACCAGGTGTACAACATATCACAAAAGGTACCAGGTGTACAACACATCACACAAGGTACAAGGTGAAGAACACATCACAAAAGGTACAAGGTGAAGAACACATCACTCAAGGTACCAGGTGTACAACACATCACACAAGGTACAAGGTGTAGAACACATCACACAAGGTACAAGGTGAAGAACACATCACACAAGGTACCAGGTGTACAACACATCACACAAGGTACCAGGTGTACAACACATCACAAAAGGTATCAGGTGTACAACACATCACACAAGGTACCATGTGTACAACACATCACACAAGGCACCAGGTGTAAAACACATCACATAAGGTACAAGGTGTACAACACATCACACAGGGTACCAGGTGTACAACACATCACACAAGGTACCAGGAGTACAACACATCACACAAGGTAACAGGTGTACAACACATCACACAATTTACTAGGTGTACAACACATCACACAAGGTACCAGGTATACAACACGTCAAACAAGGTACAAGGTGAAGAACACATCACACAAGGTAGAAGGTGATGAACACATCACACAAGGTACAAGGTGAAGAACACATCACACAAGGTACCAGGTGTACAATACATCACACAAGGTACAAGGTGAAGAACACATCACACAAGTTACCTGGTGTACAACACATCACACAAGGTACCAGGTGTAAAACACATCACACAAAGTACCAGGTGTACAACACTTCACACAAAGTACCAGGTGTACAACACATCAAACAAGGTAGAAGGTGAAGAACACATCACACAAGGTTCGAGGAGAAGAGCACATCACACAAGGTAACAGGTGTGCAACACATCACACGAGGTACAAGGTGAAGAACACATCACACAAGGTACCAGGTGTACAACACATCACACAAGGTGCAAGGTGAAGAACACATCGCACAAGGTACCAGGTGTACAACACATCACACAAGGTACCAGGTGTACAACACATCACACAAGGTACTAGGTGTACAACACATCACACAAGATACCAGGTGTACAACACATCACACAAGGTACCAGGTGTACAACACATCACACAAGGTACTAGGTGTACAACACATCACACAAGGTATCAGGTGTACAACACATCACACAAGGTACCAGGTGTACAACACATCACACAAGGTACCAGGTGTACAACACATAACCCAAGGTAGCAGGTGTACAACACATCACACAAGGTACCAGGAGTACAACACATCGCACAAGGTACAAGGTGGAGAACACATCACACAAGGTACCAGGTGTACAACAAATCACACAAGGTACCAGGTGTACAAAACATCGCACAAGGTACAAGGTGGAGAACACTTCACACAAGGTACCAGGTTTACAACACATCACACAAGGTACCAGGTGTACAACACATCACACAAGGTACCAGGTGTACAACACATCGCACAAGGTACCATGTGTACAACTCATCACACAAGGTACCAGGAGTACAACACATCATGAAAGGTACAAGGTGAAGAACATATCGCACAAGGTACCATGTGTACAACACATCACACAAGGTACCAGGTGTACAACACATCACACAAGTTACTAGGTGTACAACACATCACACAAGGTACCAGGTATACAACACGTCAAACAAGGTACAAGGTGAAGAACACATCACACAAGGTACAAGGTGAAGAACACATCACACAAGATACCAGGTGTACAATACATCACACAAGGTACAAGGTGAAGAACACATCACACAAGTTACCTGGTGTACAACACATCACACACGGTACCAGGTGTACAACACATCACACAAGGTACTAGGTGCACAACACATCACACAAGGTACCAGGTGTACAACACATCACACAAGGTACCAGGTGTATAACACATCACACAAGGTACCAGGTGTAAAACACATCACACAAAATACCAGGTCAACAACACATCAAACAAGGTAGAAGGTGAAGAACACATCACACAAGGTTCGAGGAGAAGAGCACATCACACAAGGTAACAGGTGTACAACACATCACACAAGGTGCAAGGTGAAGAACACATCACACAAGGTACTAGGTTTACAACACATCACACAAGGTGCAAAGAGAAGAACATATCGCGCAAGGTACCAGGTGTACAACACATTACACAAGGTACCAGGTGTACAACACATCACACAAGGTACTAGGTGTACAACACATCACACAAGATACCAGGTGTACAACACATCACACAAGGTACCAGGTGTACAACACATCACACAAGGTACTAGGTGTACAACACATCACACAAGGTATCAGGTGTACAACACATCACACAAGGTACCAGGTGTACAACACATCACACAAGGTACCAGGTGTACAACACATAACCCAAGGTAGCAGGTGTACAACACATCACACAAGGTACCAGGAGTACAACACATCACACAAGGTACCAGGTGTACAACACATCACACAAGGTACCACGTGTACAACACATAAAAAAAGGTAGAAGGCGAAGAACACATCACACAAGGTACAAGGTGAAGAGCACATCACACAAGGTACCAGGTGTACAACTCATTACACAAGATACCAGGTGTACAACACATCACACAAGGTACAAGATGAAGAACACGTCACACAAGGTACCAGGTGTACAACACATCACACAAGGTACAAGGCGAAAAACACATCATACAAAATACAAGATGAAGAACACATCACCAAGGTACCTCGAGATGTCTGCTAACGTCACCTCGAGATGTCTGCTGACGTCACCTCGAGATGTCTGCTGACGTCACAGTGCTGCTGACGTCACCTCGCGACATCACGCCTGACATCACATGATGTCACCATCGAGTGTTCAGTAATTATTTTAATATTTCCGAGAAGATTGAGAGAAAATATATGTCGTGTTAATTAATTCCTCTCAGTCAGTGTTCTCACATTTTAGTATATGTCTTAGTGTCAGTTTTGTGCACAGAAAAGCATCATTTGCTAGTTTAAGCCATGTTGTACCGCAGTGTGTGTGTAAAGTTTCCGTGTGTCCAGTGAGGTCTGAGCCAGACCTGAGTAGCACCACTGTGTTAAGTCACCCGTGTGACCAGTGTGTTTGACAGCTGATTACTCAGCCCTGAGCGTACGAGCCCTCTTGTACAGAAAGCTTTTATGCTCGTCGCTCGTGATGTTCTGCAGAATCGTACCTGCTACGATTCCCATCGAGATTTGTTTCACTTCACCTTCAGACCGTCAGAGTGTAGTTATATGTAGAGAAACAAGTCTGGGGACGCTTAGGCTAACCTCTGCTATAACTCCAGCTGTCGAGAGATGATACTCGTCAAGCCGCAGCCAGCCCTGTCGGCAGGCGCTGTGTCAGCCTCGTGTCACAAGCTTCAGTGAGCAGCCAGCACAAAGATGATGTCACTTTGACTGCTAGCTCTCTCACTGCAGTCTGGTGTATGATGTTACGACTCCCAGATGTTTCGCCCAGTCGTCTCTGCCACGACTCGCTCCACAACTCGCTCCACGCTCGCCGGCAGTGACAGCCCAGCGACAGTACCAGTCGAAAAGTGTCCTCCTGAGTCGCTTGCCAGAAGTCCTGCCCAGTTGCCGAGTTTTGTCGACGCCTCACTCGAGGGCACCAGCATGTCGTGCCCTAGGTTGAGTGAAAACCTGCAGCGACTCCTACGATGACTGCTTCACCAGAGGAGACCTTACCCTGCTACGTCACAGCTCAGCCGCAGCGATGTCTCCCGTGTTGCAGTACCTGTCCAGACGCAGGAAGGTGTGCAGTGATGCCCTTCGACGCTCATTGCCTTTGACCACGATGTTTAGCACACCCCATGTTTTTTCTTCCCTCCCTGTAGGAAGTTTTTTTTTCCATGTCCATATGTATATATATGTTTTTATTTTGTGTTCTGTGCCCCGTTCCTACGAGAGAGAGAGACCGAGTTTCTTTTACCACCAGTATTGATGAGAGTAAGACCATTCGTACACCACCACCAGTATTGTCGCGTCGGGACGACGCGCGGTAGGTGGCCTAGCATATGTAGACAGCCTGTACTGTCTGCACAGACAGCCCATGCTGTCTGCCAGCTTAGTTCATATTTCGTGCCACTCAGGTGCTGCTCTCTGTAGCCAGGCCTCTAGGTAGGCACGCCAGCCTGCCGGCCCATGCCTCTCCCTCACTCACACAGCGGCCTAGCAGGAAGACACAAGGCCTCCCAGCTCTCTCTCGTGGGCAAGGCCCTCCCGGGCCATGGGCACAACACACAAGCCTGTGTACCCACAACGACTTAACAATAAACAAAGAAGCCTCCGAAGACGTATATCATTTAACCACCCGCTACCAGAATACCAAACAAGCCCGTTATACATCACACAAGGTACAAGGTGAAGAACGCATCACATAAGGTACCAGGTGAACAACACATCACACGAGGTACTAGCTGAAGAACACATCACACAAGGTACCAGGTGTACAACACATCAAGGAGGTACAAGGTGAAGAACACATCACACAAGGTACCTGGTGTACAACACATCACAGAGGGTACCAGGTGTACAACACATCACACAAGGTACCAGGTGTACAACACTTCACACAAGATACCAGGTGTACAACACATCACACAAGGTACCAGGTGTACAACACATCACGCAAGGTACCAGGTGTACAACACATCACACAAGGTACCAGGTGTACAACACATCACAAAAGGTAGCAGGTATACAATACATCACACAAGGTACCAGGTGAAGAGCACATCACTCAGTGCACTAGGTGTAAAACGCATCACACAAGGTACCAAGTGTACAACACATCACACAAGGTACTAGGAGTACAACACATCACACAAGGTACCAGGTGTAGAACACATCACATAAGGTACCAGGTGTACTACACATCACACAAAGTACAACGTGCAGGACACATCTCACAAGGTACCATGTGTACAACACATCACACGAGGTACAAGGTGAAAAAAATCACAAAAGGTACTAGGTGTACAACACATCACGCAAGGTACAAGTGAAGAACACATCACACAAGGTACAAAGTGTACAATACATCACTCAAGGTACAAGGTGAAGAACACATCACACAAGGTAGCAGGTGTACAACACATCACCCAAGGAACAAGGTGTACAACACATCACACAAGGTACCAGGTGTACAAAACATCACCCAAGGAACCAGGTGTACAACACATCACCCAAGGAACCAGGTGTACAACACATCACACAAGGTAGCAGGTGTACAACACATCACACAAGGAACCAGGTGTACAACACATCACACAAGGTACCAGGTGTACAAAACATCTCAAAAGGTACCAGATGTACAATACATTACGCCTCGTGCTAGGTGTACAACACATCAAACTAGTTAGAAGGTCAAGAACACATCACTCAAGGTACAAGGAGAAGAGCACATCACACAAGGTACCAGGTGTACAACGCATCACACAAGGTACAAGTTGAAGAACACATCACTCAAGGTACCAGGTGTACAATACATCACACAAGGTACAATGTGAAGAACGAATCACACAATATACTAGGAGTACAACACATCACACAAGGTAACAGGTGTATAACACATCACACAAGGTACCAGGTGTACAACACATCACACAAGGTACAAGGTGAAGAACACATCACACAAGGTACAAGGTGAAGAACACATCACACAAGGTACCAGGTGTACAACACATCACACAAGGTACAAGTTGAACAAAACAACACACAATGTACCAGGTGTACAACACACCACACAAGGTACCAGGTGTACAACACATCACATAAGGTGCAAGGTGTACAACACATCACAAAAGGTACCAGGTCTACAACACATCACACTAGGTAACAGGTGTGCAACACATTACACAAGATACCAGGTGTACAACACATCACAAAAGGTACCAGGTGTTCAAGACATCACAAAAGGTACCAGGTGCACAACACATCACACAAGGTACCAGGTGTACAACACATCACACAAGATACCAGGTGAACAACACATCACAAAATGTACCAGGTGTACAACACAAAACACAAGGAATAAGGTGAAGAACACAATACCCAAGGTACCAGGTGTACAACACATCACACAAGGTACCAGGTGTACAACACATCACACAAGGTATCAGGTTTACAACACATCACACAGGGTACTAGATGTACAACACATTACACAAGGTATCAGGTTTACAACACATCACAAAAGGTAAAAGGTAAAGAAAACCTAACAAAAGGTACCAGGTGTAAAACACATCACATAAGGTACCAGGTGTACAACACATCACACAAGGTACCAGGTGTACAACACATCACAAAAGGTACCAGGTATACAACACATCACACAAGGTACAAGGTGAAGAAAACATCACACAAGGTACCAGGTGTAAAACACATCACACAAAGTACCAGGTGTACAACACATCACACAAGGTACAAGGTGAAGAAAACATCACACAAGGTACCAGGTGTACAACACATCACACAAGGTACCAGGTGTACAACACATCTCTCAATGTACAAGCTGAAGAACACATCACGCAAGGTACCAGGTGTTCTACATATAACACAAGGTACAAAGTGAAGAACACATCACACAAGGTACTATGTGTACAACACATCACACAAGGTACAAGGTGAAGAACTTGTCACACAAGGTCTTAGGTGTGCAACACATCACCCAAGGTACAAGGTGAAGAACACATCACACAAGGTACAAGGTGAAGAACACATCACACAAGGTACCAGGTGTACAATACATCACACAAGGTACAGGGTGAAGAACACATCACACAAGGTACCTAGTGTACAACACATTACGCAAGGTACCAGGTGTGCAACACATCACACAACGTACTAGGTGGACAACACATCACACAACGTACTAGGTGGACAACACATCACACAATGGAGCAGGTGTACAACGCATCACACAAGTTACCAGGTGTACAACACATCACACAAGGTTCATGGTGTACAACACATCACACAAGGTACAAGGTGCACAACACATCACACAGGGTCCCAGGTGTACAACACATCAAACAAGATAGAAGGTGAAGAACACATCACACAAGGTACAAGGAGAAGAGCACAACACACAAGGTACCAGGTGCACAACACATCACACAAGGTACAATTTGAAGAACATATCTCGCAAGGTACAAGGCGTACAACTCATCACACAAGGTACGAGATGTACAACACATCACACAAGTTACAAGGCGAAGAACACATAGCACAAAGTACAAGGTGAAGGACACATCACACAAGGTAAAAGGTATACAACACATCACACAAGGTACAAGGTGAAGAACACATCGCACAAGATAACAGGTGTACAACACATAACACAATAAACCAGGTGTACAACACATCACACAAGGTACCAGGTGTACAACACATCACACAAGGTACCAGGTGTAAAACACATCACACAAGGTACCAGTTGAAGAACACATCACAAAAGGCACCAGGTGTACAACACATCAAACAAGGTAGAAGGTGAAGAACACATCACACAAGGTACCAGGTGTACAACACATCACACAAGATACCAGGTGAACAACACATCACACAAGGTACCAGGTGTACAACACATCACACAAGGTACCAGGTGTACAACACATCACACAAGGTACTAGGTGTACCACACATCAAGCAAGGTAGAAGGTGAAGAACACATCACACAAGGTACAAGGTGAAGAGCACATCACAAAAGGTACCAGGTGTACAACACATCACACAAGGTACAAGGTGAAGAACATATCACACAAGGCACAAGGTGTACAACTCATCACACAAGGTACCAGGTGTACAACACATCACACAAGGTACAAGGTGAAGAACACATCACACAAGGTACCAGGTGTTCAACACATCACACAAAGTACAAGATGAAGAACACATCACACAAGGTACCAGGTGTTCAACACATCACACAAAGTACAAGATGAAGAACACATCGCACAAGGTACCAGGTATGCAACACATCACACAAGGTACCAGGTGTACAACACA
The DNA here is from genome assembly GCF_038502225.1 of Cherax quadricarinatus. Classification (NCBI taxonomy): domain Eukaryota; kingdom Metazoa; phylum Arthropoda; class Malacostraca; order Decapoda; family Parastacidae; genus Cherax; species Cherax quadricarinatus. The sequence goes on from NC_091324.1 coordinate 34,607,351, forward strand.
TCACACAAGGTACTACGTGTACAACACATCACAGAAGGTACCAGGAGTACAACTCATCACACAAGGTACCAGGTGTACAACACACCTCACGAGGTAGTAGGTGCAAAACACATCACACAAGGAACCAGGTGTACAACACATCACACAAGATAACAGGTGTACAACACATAACACAATGCACCAGGTGTACAACACATCACACCAGGTACCAGGTGCACAACACATCACACAAGGTACCAGGTGTAAAACACATCACAAAAGGTACCAGGTGTACAACACATCACACAAGGTACCAGGTGTACAACACACCTCACGAGGTAGTAGGTGCAAAACACATCACATAAGGAACCAGGTGTACAACACATCACACAAGCAACCAGGTGTACAACACATCACACAAGGTACCAGGTGTACAAAACATCTCAAAAGGTACCAGATGTACAATACATTACGCCTCGTGCAAGGTGTACAAACATCAAACTAGGTAGAAGGTCAAGAACACATCACACAAGGTTCAAGGAGAAGAGCACATCACACAAGGTACCAGGTGTTCAACGCATCATACAAGGTACAAGTTGAAGAACACATCACTCAAGGTACCAGGTGTACAACACATCACACAAGGTGCAAGGTGAAGAACACATCGCACAAGGTTCGAGGTGTGCAACACATCACACAAGGTACAAGGAGTACAACACATCACAAAAGGTACTATGTGTACAACACATCACACAAGATAACAGGTGTACAACACATAACACAATGCACCAGGTATACAACACATCACACAAGGTACCAGGTGTACAACACATCACACAAGGTACCAGGTGTACAACACATCACACAAGGTACCAGGTGTACAACACATCACACAAGGTGTCAGGTGTACAACACATCACAAAAGGTACCAGGTGTACAGCACACCTCACAAGGTACCAGGTGCACAACACATCACACAAGGTTCCAGGTGTACAACACATCACACAAGGTAGCAGGTGTACAACACATCACACAAGTTACCAGGTGTACAACACATCACACAAGGTACCAGGTGAACAACACATCACACAAGGTACTAGGTGCACAACACTTCACACATGGTACCAGGTGTACAGCACATCACACATGGTACCAGGTGTACAACACATCACACAAGGAACCAGTGTACAACACATCACACAAGGAACCAGTGTACAACACATCACACAAGGCACAAGGTGTACAACACATCACACAAGGTACCAGTTGAAGAACACATCACACAAGGTACGAGAACAACACATCTTACAAGGTACCAGATGTACAACACATCACACAAGGTACCAGGTGTACAACACATAACGCAAGGTACTAGGTGTGCAACACATCACACAAGGTACCAGGTGTACAACACATCATGCAAGGTACTAGGTGTAAAACACATCTCACAATGTACAAGGTGAAGAACACATCGCGCAAGGTACCAGGTGTACAACACATCTCACAAGGTACCAGGTGCACAACACATCACACAAGGTACCAGGTGAACCCCACATCACACAAGGTATCAGGTGTACAACACATCACACAAGGTACCAGATGTACAACACATCACACAAGGTACCAGGTGTACAGCACATCACACATGGTACCAGGTGTACAGCACATCACACATGGTACCAGGTGTGCAACACATCACACAAGGTACAAGGTGTACAACACATCACACAAGGAACCAGGTGTGCAACACATCACACAAGGTACAAAGTGAAGAACACATCACCCAAGGTACCAGGTGTAAAACGCATCTCACAAGATACCAGGTGTACAAAACATCACACAAGGTACTAGGTGTACAACACATCACACAAGGTACCAGGTGTACAACACTTCACACAAGTTCCCAGGTGTACAACACATCACACAAGGTACGAGCCTAAGAACACATCACACAAGGTACAAGGTGTACAACACAACGAGGAGGTACAAGTTGAAGAACACATCACACAAGGTGCAAGGTGAAGAACACATCACACAAGGTACCTGGTGTACAATACATCACACAAGGTACAAGGTGAAGAACACATCACACAAGTTACCTGGTGTACAACACATCACACACGGTACCAGGTGTACAACACATCGCACAAGGTACTAGGTGCACAACACATCACACAAGGTACCAGGTGTACAACACATCACACAAGGTACCAGGTGTACAACACATCACACAAGGTACCAGGTGTAAAACACATCACACAAAGTACCAGGTGTACAACACTTCACACAACGTCCCAGGTGTACAACACATCAAACAAGGTAGAAGGTGAAGAACACATCACACAAGGTTCGAGGAGAAGAGCACATCACACAAGGTAACAGGTGTGCAACACATCACGCAAGGTACAAGTTGAAGAACATATCACAGAAGGTACCAGGTGTACAACACATCACACAAGGTACCAGGTGTAAAACACATCACACAAAGTACCAGGTGTACAACACTTCACACAACGTCCCAGGTGTACAACACATCAAACAAGGTAGAAGGTGAAGAACACATCACACAAGGTTCGAGGAGAAGAGCACATCACACAAGGTACCAGGTGTACAACACATCACGCAAGGTAAAAGGCGAAGAACACATCACACAAAGTACAAGGTGAAGAACACATCACACAAGGTACCAGGTGTACAACACATCACGCAAGGTGCAAGGTGAAGAACACATCACACAAGGTACTAGGTTTACAACACATCACACAAGGTGCAAAGAGAAGAACACATCGCGCAAGGTACCAGGTGTACAACACATCACACTAGGTACCAGGTGTACAACACATCACACAAGGTACTAGGTGTACAACACATCACACAAGATACCAGGTGTACAACACATCACACCAGGTATCAGGTATACAACACATCACACAAGGTACTAGGTGTACAACACATCACACAAGGTATCAGGTGTACAACACATCACACAAGGTACCAGGTGTACAACACATCACACAAGGTACCAGGTGTACAACACATAACCCAAGGTAGAAGGTGTACAACACATCACACAAAGTACCAGGAGTACAACACATCACACAAGGTACCAGGTGTACCACACATCACACAAGGTACCACGTGTACAACACATAAAAAAAGGTAAAAGGCGAAGAACACATCACACAAGGTACAAGGTGAAGAGCACATCACACAAGGTACCAGGTGTACAACTCATTACACAAGATACCAGGTGTACGACACATCACACAAGGTACAAGATGAAGAACACGTCACACAAGGTACCAGGTGTTCAACACATCACACAAGGTACAAGGCGAAGAACACATCATACAAAATACAAGGTGAAGGACACATCACACAAGGCATCAGGTGTACAACACATCACACAAGGTACAAGATGAAGAACACATCACCAAGGTACCTCGAGATGTCTGCTGACGTCACCTCGAGATGTCTGCTGACGTCACAGTGCTGCTGACGTCACCTCGCGACATTACGCCTGACATCACATGATGTCACCATCGAGTGTTCAATAATTATTTTAATATTTCCGAGAAGATTGAGAGAAAATATATGTCGTGTTAATTAATTCCTCTCAGTCAGTGTTCTCACATTTTAGTATATGTCTTAGTGTCAGTTTTGTGCACAGAAAAGCATCATTTGCTAGTTTAAGCCATGTTGTACCGCAGTGTGTGTGTAAAGTTTCCGTGTGTCCAGTGAGGTCTGAGCCAGACCTGAGTAGCACCACTGTGTTAAGTCACCCGTGTGACCAGTGTGTTTGACAGCTGATTACTCAGCCCTGAGCGTACGAGCCCTCTTGTACAGAAAGCTTTTATGCTCATCGCTCGTGATGTTGTGCAGAATCGTACCTGCTACGATTCCCATCGAGATTTGTTTCACTTCACCTTCAGACCGTCAGAGTGCAGTTATATGTAGAGAAACAAGTCTGGGGACGCTTAGGCTAACCTCTGTTATAACTCCAGCTGTCGAGAGATGATACTCGTCAAGCCGCAGCCAGCCCTGTCGGCAGGCGCTGTGTCAGCCTCGTGTCACAAGCTTCAGTGAGCAGCCAGCACAAAGATGATGTCACTTTGACTGCTAGCTCTCTCACTGCAGTCTGGTGTATGATGTTACGACTCCCAGATGTTTCGCCCAGTCGTCTCTGCCACGACTCGCTCCACAACTCGCTCCACGCTCGCCGGCAGTGACAGCCCAGCGACAGTACCAGTCGAAAAGTGTCCTCCTGAGTCGCTTGCCAGAAGTCCTGCCCAGTTGCCGAGTTTTGTCGACGCCTCACTCGAGGGCACCAGCATGTCGTGCCCTAGGTTGAGCGAAAACCTGCAGCGACTCCTACGATGACTGCTTCACCAGAGGAGACCTTACCCTGCTACGTCACAGCTCAGCCGCAGCGATGTCTCCCGTGTTGCAGTACCTGTCCAGATGCAGGAAGGTGTGCAGTGATGCCCTTCGACGCTCATTGCCTTTGACCACGATGTTTAGCACACCCCATGTTTTTTCTTCCCTCCCAGTAGGAAGTTTTTTTTCCATGTCCATATGTATATATATGTTTTTATTTTGTGTTCTGTGCCCCGTTCCTACGAGAGAGAGAGACCGAGTTTCTTTTACCACCAGTATTGATGAGAGTAAGACCATTCGTACACCACCACCAGTATTGTCGCGTCGGGACGACGCGCGGTAGGTGGCCTAGCATATGTAGACAGCCTGTACTGTCTGCACAGACAGCCCATGCTGTCTGCCAGCTTAGTTCATATTTCGTGCCACTCAGGTGCTGCTCTCTGTAGCCAGGCCTCTAGGTAGGCACGCCAGCCTGCCGGCCCATGCCTCTCCCTCAATCACACAGCGGCCTAGCAGGAAGACACAAGGCCTCCCAGCTCTCTCTCGTGGGCAAGGCCCTCCCGGGCCATGGGCACAACACACAAGCCTGTGTACCCACAACGACTTAACAATAAACAAAGAAGCCTCCGAAGACGTATATCATTTAACCACCCGCTACCAGAATACCAAACAAGCCCGTTATACATCACACAAGGTACAAGGTGAAGAACGCATCACATAAGGTACCAGGTGAACAACACATCACACGAGGTACTAGCTGAAGAACACATCACACAAGGTACCAGGTGTACAACACATCAAGGAGGTACAAGGTGAAGAACACATCACACAAGGTACCTGGTGTACAACACATCACAGAGGGTACCAGGTGTACAACACATCACACAAGGTACCAGGTGTACAACACTTCACACAAGATACCAGGTGTACAACACATCACACAAGGTACCAGGTGTACAACACATCACGCAAGGTACCAGGTGTACAACACATCACACAAGGTACCAGGTGTACAACACATCACAAAAGGTAGCAGGTATACAATACATCACACAAGGTACCAGGTGAAGAGCACATCACTCAGTGCACTAGGTGTAAAACGCATCACACAAGGTACCAAGTGTACAACACATCACACAAGGTACTAGGAGTACAACACATCACACAAGGTACCAGGTGTAGAACACATCACATAAGGTACCAGGTGTACTACACATCACACAAAGTACAACGTGCAGGACACATCTCACAAGGTACCATGTGTACAACACATCACACGAGGTACAAGGTGAAAAAAATCACAAAAGGTACTAGGTGTACAACACATCACGCAAGGTACAAGTGAAGAACACATCACACAAGGTACAAAGTGTACAATACATCACTCAAGGTACAAGGTGAAGAACACATCACACAAGGTAGCAGGTGTACAACACATCACCCAAGGAACCAGGTGTACAACACATCACACAAGGTACCAGGTGTACAAAACATCACCCAAGGAACCAGGTGTACAACACATCACATAAGGAACCAGGTGTACAACACATCACACAAGGTAGCAGGTGTACAACACATCACACAAGGAACCAGGTGTACAACACATCACACAAGGTACCAGGTGTACAACACATCACACAAGATACCAGGTGAACAACACATCACAAAATGTACCAGGTGTACAACACAAAACACAAGGAATAAGGTGAAGAACACAATACCCAAGGTACCAGGTGTACAACACATCACACAAGGTACCAGGTGTACAACACATCACACAAGGTATCAGGTTTACAACACATCACACAGGGTACTAGACGTACAACACATTACACAAGGTATCAGGTTTACAACACATCACAAAAGGTAAAAGGTAAAGAAAACCTAACAAAAGGTACCAGGTGTAAAACACATCACATAAGGTACCAGGTGTACAACACATCACACAAGGTACGAGGTGTACAACACATCACAAAAGGTACCAGGTATACAACACATCACACAAGGTACAAGGTGAAGAAAACATCACACAAGGTACCAGGTGTAAAACACATCACACAAAGTACCAGGTGTACAACACATCACACAAGGTACAAGGTGAAGAAAACATCACACAAGGTACCAGGTGTACAACACATCACACAAGGTACCAGGTGTACAACACATCTCTCAATGTACAAGCTGAAGAACACATCACGCAAGGTACCAGGTGTTCTACATATAACACAAGGTACAAGGTGAAGAACGCATCACACAAGGTACTATGTGTACAACACATCACGCAAGGTACAAGGTGAAGAACTTGTCACACAAGGTCTTAGGTGTGCAACACATCACCCAAGGTACAAGGTGAAGAACACATCACACAAGGTACAAGGTGAAGAACACATCACACAAGGTACCAGGTGTACAATACATCACACAAGGTACAGGGTGAAGAACACATCACACAAGGTACCAAGTGTACAACACATTACGCAAGGTACCAGGTGTGCAACACATCACACAACGTACTAGGTGGACAACACATCACACAACGTACTAGGTGGACAACACATCACACAATGGAGCAGGTGTACAACGCATCACACAAGTTACCAGGTGTACAACACATCACACAAGGTTCATGGTGTACAACACATCACACAAGGTACAAGGTGCACAACACATCACACAGGGTCCCAGGTGTACAACACATCAAACAAGATAGAAGGTGAAGAACACATCACACAAGGTACAAGGAGAAGAGCACAACACACAAGGTACCAGGTGCACAACACATCACACAAGGTACAATTTGAAGAACATATCTCGCAAGGTACAAGGTGTACAACTCATCACACAAGGTACCAGATGTACAACACATCGCACAAGTTACAAGGCGAAGAACACATAGTACAAAGTACAAGGTGAAGGACACATCACACAAGGTAAAAGGTATACAACACATCACACAAGGTACAAGGTGAAGAACACATCGCACAAGATAACAGGTGTACAACACATAACACAATAAACCAGGTGTACAACACATCACACAAGGTACCAGGTGTACAACACATCACACAAGGTACCAGGTGTAAAACACATCACACAAGGTACCAGTTGAAGAACACATCACAAAAGGCACCAGGTGTACAACACATCAAACAAGGTAGAAGGTGAAGAACACATCACACAAGGTACCAGGTGTACAACACATCACACAAGATACCAGGTGAACAACACATCACACAAGGTACCAGGTGTACAACACATCACACAAGGTACCAGGTGTACAACACATCACACAAGGTACCAGGTGTACCACACATCAAGCAAGGTAGAAGGTGAAGAACACATCACACAAGGTACAAGGTGAAGAGCACATCACAAAAGGTACCAGGTGTACAACACATCACACAAGGTACAAGGTGAAGAACATATCACACAAGGCACAAGGTGTACAACTCATCACACAAGGTACCAGGTGTACAACACATCACACAAGGTACAAGGTGAAGAACACTTCACACAAGGTACCAGGTGTACAACACATCACACAAGGTACAAGGTGAAGAACACTTCACACAAGGTACCAGGTGTACAACACATCACACAAGGTACAAGGTGAAGAACACTTCACACAAGGTACCAGGTGTACAACACATCACACAAGGTACAAGGTGAAGAACATATCACACAAGGCACAAGGTGTACAACTCATCACACAAGGTACCAGGTGTACAACACATCACACAAGGTACAAGGTGAAGAACACTTCACACAAGGTACCAGGTGTACAACACATCACACAAGGTACAAGGTGAAGGACACATCACACAATTTACCAGGTGTTCAACACATCACACAAAGTACAAGATGAAGAACACATCACACAAGGTACCAGGTGTTCAACACATCACACAAAGTACAAGATGAAGAACACATCGCACAAGGTACCAGGTATGCAACACATCACACAAGGTACCAGGTGTACAACACATCACACAAGGTACTACGTGTACAACACATCACAGAAGGTACCAGGAGTACAACTCATCACACAAGGTACCAGGTGTACAACACACCTCACGAGGTAGTAGGTGCAAAACACATCACACAAGGAACCAGGTGTACAACACATCACACTAGATAACAGGTGTACAACACATAACACAATGCACCAGGTGTACAACACATCACACCAGGTACCAGGTGCACAACACATCACACAAGGTACCAGGTGTACAACACATCACAAAAGGTACCAGGTGTACAACACATCACACAAGGTACCAGGTGTACAACACACCTCACGAGGTAGTAGGTGCAAAACACATCACATAAGGAACCAGGTGTACAACACATCACACAAGCAACCAGGTGTACAACACATCACACAAGGTACCAGGTGTACAAAACATCTCAAAAGGTACCAGATGTACAATACATTACGCCTCGTGCAAGGTGTACAAACATCAAACTAGGTAGAAGGTCAAGAACACATCACACAAGGTTCAAGGAGAAGAGCACATCACACAAGGTACCAGGTGTTCAACGCATCATACAAGGTACAAGTTGAAGAACACATCACTCAAGGTACCAGGTGTACAACACATCACACAAGGTGCAAGGTGAAGAACACATCGCACAAGGTTCGAGGTGTGCAACACATCACACAAGGTACAAGGAGTACAACACATCACAAAAGGTACTATGTGTACAACACATCACACAAGATAACAGGTGTACAACACATAACACAATGCACCAGGTATACAACACATCACACAAGGTACCAGGTGTACAACACATCACACAAGGTACCAGGTGTACAACACATCACACAAGGTACCAGGTGTACAACACATCACACAAGGTGTCAGGTGTACAACACATCACAAAAGGTACCAGGTGTACAGCACACCTCACAAGGTACCAGGTGCACAACACATCACACAAGGTTCCAGGTGTACAACACATCACACAAGGTAGCAGGTGTACAACACATCACACAAGTTACCAGGTGTACAACACATCACACAAGGTACCAGGTGAACAACACATCACACAAGGTACTAGGTGCACAACACTTCACACATGGTACCAGGTGTACAGCACATCACACATGGTACCAGGTGTACAACACATCACACAAGGAACCAGTGTACAACACATCACACAAGGAACCAGTGTACAACACATCACACAAGGCACAAGGTGTACAACACATCACACAAGGTACCAGTTGAAGAACACATCACACAAGGTACGAGAACAACACATCTTACAAGGTACCAGATGTACAACACATCACACAAGGTACCAGGTGTACAACACATAACGCAAGGTACTAGGTGTGCAACACATCACACAAGGTACCAGGTGTACAACACATCATGCAAGGTACTAGGTGTAAAACACATCTCACAATGAACAAGGTGAAGAACACATCGCGCAAGGTACCAGGTGTACAACACTTCTCACAAGGTACCAGGTGCACAACACATCACACAAGGTACCAGGTGAACCCCACATCACACAAGGTATCAGGTGTACAACACATCACACAAGGTACCAGGTGTACAACACATCACACAAGGAACCAGGTGTACAACACATCACTCAAGGTACCATGTGTACAACACAACACACAAGGTACCAGGTGTGCAACACATCACACAAGGTACAAGGTGTACAACACATCACACAAGGAACCAGGTGTGCAACACATCACACAAGGTACAAAGTGAAGAACACATCACCCAAGGTACCAGGTGTAAAACGCATCTCACAAGATACCAGGTGTACAAAACATCACACAAGGTACTAGGTGTACAACACATCACACAAGGTACCAGGTGTACAACACTTCACACAAGTTCCCAGGTGTACAACACATCACACAAGGTACGAGCCTAAGAACACATCACACAAGGTACAAGGTGTACAACACAACGAGGAGGTACAAGTTGAAGAACACATCACACAAGGTGCAAGGTGAAGAACACATCACACAAGGTACCTGGTGTACAATACATCACACAAGGTACAAGGTGAAGAACACATCACACAAGTTACCTGGTGTACAACACATCACACACGGTACCAGGTGTACAACACATCGCACAAGGTACTAGGTGCACAACACATCACACAAGGTACCAGGTGTACAACACATCACACAAGGTACCAGGTGTACAACACATCACACGAGGTACCAGGTGTAAAACACATCACACAAAGAACCAGGTGTACAACACTTCACACAACGTCCCAGGTGTACAACACATCAAACAAGGTAGAAGGTGAAGAACACATCACACAAGGTTCGAGGAGAAGAGCACATCACACAAGGTAACAGGTGTGCAACACATCACGCAAGGTACAAGTTGAAGAACATATCACAGAAGGTACCAGGTGTACAACACATCACACAAGGTACCAGGTGTAAAACACATCACACAAAGTACCAGGTGTACAACACTTCACACAACGTCCCAGGTGTACAACACATCAAACAAGGTAGAAGGTGAAGAACACATCACACAAGGTTCGAGGAGAAGAGCACATCACACAAGGTACCAGGTGTACAACACATCACGCAAGGTAAAAGGCGAAGAACACATCACACAAAGTACAAGGTGAAGAACACATCACACAAGGTACCAGGTGTTCAACACATCACGCAAGGTGCAAGGTGAAGAACACATCACACAAGGTACTAGGTTTACAACACATCACACAAGGTGCAAAGAGAAGAACACATCGCGCAAGGTACCAGGTGTACAACACATCACACTAGGTACCAGGTGTACAACACATCACACAAGGTACTAGGTGTACAACACATCACACAAGATACCAGGTGTACAACACATCACACCAGGTATCAGGTATACAACACATCACACAAGGTACTAGGTGTACAACACATCACACAAGGTATCAGGTGTACAACACATCACACAAGGTACCAGGTGTACAACACATCACACAAGGTACCAGGTGTACAACACATAACCCAAGGTAGAAGGTGTACAACACATCACACAAAGTACCAGGAGTACAACACATCACACAAGGTACCAGGTGTACCACACATCACACAAGGTACCACGTGTACAACACATAAAAAAAGGTAAAAGGCGAAGAACACATCACACAAGGTACAAGGTGAAGAGCACATCACACAAGGTACCAGGTGTACAACTCATTACACAAGATACCAGGTGTACGACACATCACACAAGGTACAAGATGAAGAACACGTCACACAAGGTACCAGGTGTTCAACACATCACACAAGGTACAAGGCGAAGAACACATCATACAAAATACAAGGTGAAGGACACATCACACAAGGCATCAGGTGTACAACACATCACACAAGGTACAAGATGAAGAACACATCACCAAGGTACCTCGAGATGTCTGCTGACGTCACCTCGAGATGTCTGCTGACGTCACAGTGCTGCTGACGTCACCTCGCGACATTACGCCTGACATCACATGATGTCACCATCGAGTGTTCAATAATTATTTTAATATTTCCGAGAAGATTGAGAGAGAATATATGTCGTGTTAATTAATTCCTCTCAGTCAGTGTTCTCACATTTTAGTATATGTCTTAGTGTCAGTTTTGTGCACAGAAAAGCATCATTTGCTAGTTTAAGCCATGTTGTACCGCAGTGTGTGTGTAAAGTTTCCGTGTGTCCAGTGAGGTCTGAGCCAGACCTGAGTAGCACCACTGTGTTAAGTCACCCGTGTGACCAGTGTGTTTGACAGCTGATTACTCAGCCCTGAGCGTACGAGCCCTCTTGTACAGAAAGCTTTTATGCTCATCGCTCGTGATGTTGTGCAGAATCGTACCTGCTACGATTCCCATCGAGATTTGTTTCACTTCACCTTCAGACCGTCAGAGTGCAGTTATATGTAGAGAAACAAGTCTGGGGACGCTTAGGCTAACCTCTGTTATAACTCCAGCTGTCGAGAGATGATACTCGTCAAGCCGCAGCCAGCCCTGTCGGCAGGCGCTGTGTCAGCCTCGTGTCACAAGCTTCAGTGAGCAGCCAGCACAAAGATGATGTCACTTTGACTGCTAGCTCTCTCACTGCAGTCTGGTGTATGATGTTACGACTCCCAGATGTTTCGCCCAGTCGTCTCTGCCACGACTCGCTCCACAACTCGCTCCACGCTCGCCGGCAGTGACAGCCCAGCGACAGTACCAGTCGAAAAGTGTCCTCCTGAGTCGCTTGCCAGAAGTCCTGCCCAGTTGCCGAGTTTTGTCGACGCCTCACTCGAGGGCACCAGCATGTCGTGCCCTAGGTTGAGTGAAAACCTGCAGCGACTCCTACGATGACTGCTTCACCAGAGGAGACCTTACCCTGTTACGTCACAGCTCAGCCGCAGCGATGTCTCCCGTGTTGCAGAACCTGTCCAGACGCAGGAAGGTGTGCAGTGATGCCCTTCGACGCTCATTGCCTTTGACCACGATGTTTAGCACACCCCATGATTTTTCTTCCCTCCCCGTAGGAAGTTTTTTTTCCATGTCCATATGTATATATATGTTTTTATTTTGTGTTCTGTGCCCCGTTCCTACGAGAGAGAGACCGAGTTTCTTTTACCACCAGTATTGTCGCGTCGGGACGACGCGCGGTAGGTGGCCAAGCGTATGTAGACAGCCAGTACTGTCTGCACAGACAGCCCATGCTGTCTGCCAGCTTAGTTCATATCTCGTGCCACTCAGGTGCTGCCCTCTGTAGCCAGGCCTCTAGGTAGGCACGCCAGCCTGCCGGCCCATGCCTCTCCCTCACTGACACAGCGGCCTAGCAGGAAGACACAAGGCCTCCCAGCTCTCTCTCGTGGGCATGGCCCTCCCGGGCCATGGGCACAACACACAAGCCTGTGTACCCACAACGACTTAACAATTTTATTTATTTATTTATTTATTATAAATTTGAGCACACATACAGAGGTACAAAAAAATACAGATAAGAGCAGCATGCCAAAGCCACTTATACTATGCATAGCATTACGGGCTGGCTTAAAATTAACTTAAGATTAACTAAGCAATGATGAATTCAGTGATAAAACATTAATGTAAACAGATTACTATAAAGCACAAGTGAGTATTACAAAGACAGGTCATATGGTTGCATTCAGTCATATGAAGGATTCTGTTAGGTAGTGTATTTAAAAAATAATAAAGTTAGATTCGGTTTTAGGTTTAACATTTATGTGATATAATTGTGAGAAACATTTAAGATATACAATTTATAAGGTTCAGTTATTCAGTATTTATTTGGTTTTGGGTGAGTAAGTGATCTTTGAGTAGAGACTTGAATTTATAAACAGGTAGTGTTTATAAATTCAAGTCTCTACTCAAAGATCACTTACTCACCCAAAACCAAATAAATACTGAATAACTGAACCTTATAAATTGTATATCTTAAATGTTTCTCACAATTATATCACATAAATGTTAAACCTAAAACCGAATCTAACTTTATTATTTTTTAAATACACTACCTAACAGAATCCTTCATATGACTGAATGCAACCATATGACCTGTCTTTGTAATACTCACTTGTGCTTTATAGTAATCTCCGAAGACGAATATCATTTAAACACCCGCTACCAGAATACCAAACAAGCCCGTTATACATCACACAAGGTACAAGGTGAAGAACGCATCACATAAGGTACCAGGTGAACAACATATCACACAAGGTACTAGATGAAGAACACATCACACAAGGTACCAGGTGTACAACACATCAAGGAGGTACAAGGTGAAGAACACATCACACAAGGTACCTGGTGTACAACACATCACAGAGGGTACCAGGTGTACAACACATCACACAAGGTACCAGGTGTACAACACTTCACACAAGGTACCAGGTGTACAACACATCACACAAGGTACCAGGTGAACAACACATCACACAAGGTACCAGGTGTACAACACATCACAGAAGGTACCAGGTGTACAACACATCACAAAAGGTACCAGGTATACAATACATCACACAAGGTACCAGGTGAAGAGCACATTACACAAGGCACCAGGTGTAAAACGCATCACACAAGGTACCAAGTGTACAACACATCACACAAGGAACTAGGAATACAACACTTCACACAAGGTACCAGGTGTAGAACACATCATATAAGGTACCAGGTGTACTACACATCACACAAGGTACAACGTGAAGAACACATCACACAAGGTACAATGTGTACAACACATCACACGAGGTACAAGGTGAAGAAAACATCACAAAAGGTACTAGGTGTACAACACATCACGCAAGGTACAAGGGAAGAACACATCACACAAGGTACAAAGTGTACAATACATCACTCAAGGTACAAGGTGAAGAACACATCACACAAGGTAGCAGGTGTACAACACATCACCCAAGGAAACAGGTGTACAACACATCACACATGGTACCAGGTGTACAAAACGTCTCAAAAGGTACCAGATGTACAATACATTACGCCTCGTGCTAGGTGTACAGCACATCAAACTAGGTAGAAGGTCAAGAACACATCACACAAGGTCCAAGGAGAAGAGCACATCACACAAGGTAACAGGTGTACAACGCATTACACAAGGTACAAGTTGAAGAACACATCACTCAAGGTACCAGGTGTACAATACATCACACAAGGTACAATGTGAAGAACACATCACACAAGGTAACAGGTGTATAACACATCACACAAGGTACCAGGTGTACAACACATCACACAAGGTACAAGGTGAAGAACACATCACACAAGGTACAAGGTGAAGAACACATCACAAAAGGTACCAGGTGTACTACACATCACACAAGGTACCAGGTGTACAACACATCACATAAGGTGCAAGGTGTACAACACCTCACAAAAGGTACCAGGTCTACAAAACATCACACTAGGTAACAGGTGTGCAACACATCACACAATATACCAGGTGTACAACACATCACAAAAGGTACCAGGTGTTCAAGACATCACAAAAGTTACCAGGTGCACAACACATCACACAAGGTACCAGGTGTACAACACATCACACAAGATACCAGGTGAACAACACATCACAAAATGTACCAGGTGTACAACACAAAACACAAGGTACCAGGTGTACAACACATCACACAAGGTACCAGGTGTACAACACATCACACAGGGTACTAGATGTACAAAACATTACACAAGGTATCAGGTTTACAACACATCACAAAAGGTACCAGGTATACAACACATCACACAAGGTACAAGGTGAAGAAAACATCACACAAGGTACCAGGTGTACAACACATCACACAAGGAACTAGGTGTACAACACATCACACAAGGCACTAGGTGTACAACACATCACACAAGGTAACAGGTGTACAACACATCACACAAGGTACCAGGTGTACAACACATCTCTCAATGTACAAGGTGAAGAACACATCACGCAAGGTACCAGGTGTTCTACATATAACACAAGGTACAAGGTGAAGAACACATCACACAAGGTACTATGTGTACAACACATCACACAAGGTACAAGGTGAAGAACACATCACACAAGGTACAAGGTGAAGAACACATCACACAAGGTACAAGGTGAAGAACACATCACACAAGGTACCAGGTGTACAATACATCACACAAGGTACAGGGTGAAGAACACATCACACAAGGTACCTAGTGTACAATACATTACGCAAGGTACCCGATGTACAACACATCACACAACGTACTAGGTGGACAACACATCACACAATGGACCAGGTGTACAACCCATCACACAAGTTACCAGGTGTACAACACATCACACAAGATACCTGGTGTACAACACATCACACAAGGTACAAGGAGAAGAGCACGACACACATGGTACAAGGTGAAGGACACATCACACAAGACAAAAGGTGTATAACACATCACACAAGGTACAAGGTGAAGAACACACCGCACAAGATAACAGGTGTACAACACATAACACAATGCACCAGGTGTACAACACATAACACAATGCACCAGGTGTACAACACATCACACAAGGTACCAGGAGTACAGCACATCACACAAGGTACCAGGTGTAAAACACATCACACAAGGTACCAGTTGAAGAACACATCACAAAAGGCACCAGGTGTACAACACATCAAACAAGGCAGAAGGTGAAGAACACATCACACAAGGTACCAGGTGTACAACACATCACACAAGATACCAGGTGAACAACACATCACACAAGGTACCAGGTGTACAACATATCACACAAGGTACCAGGTGTACAACACATCACACAAGGTACCAGGTGTACAACACATCAAACAAGGTAGAAGGTGAATAACACATCACACAAGGTACAAGGTGAAGAGCACATCACAAAAGGTACCAAGTGTCTCAACACATCACACAAGGTACAAGGTGAAGAACATATCACACAAGGCACAAGGTGTACAACTCATCACACAAGGTACCAGGTGTACAACACATCACACAAGGTACAAGGTGAAGAACACATCACTCAAGGTACCAGGTGTTCAACACATCACACAAAGTACAAGGCGAAGAACACATCGCACAAGGTACCAGGTGTTCAACACATCACACAAGGTGCAAGGTAAAGAACACATCGCACAAGGTACCAGGTGTGCAACACATCACACAAGGTACCAGGTGTACAACACATCACACAAGGTACTACGTGTACAACACATCACAGAAGGTACCAGGAGTACAACTCATCACACAAGGTACCAGGTGTACAACACACCTCACGAGGTAGTAGGAGCAAAACACATCACACAAGGAACCAGGTGTACAACACATCACACAAGATAACAGGTGTACAACACATCACACCAGGTACCAGGTGTACAACACATCACACAAGGTACCATGTGTACAACACATCACAAAAGGTACCAGGTGTACAACACATCACACAAGGTACCAGGTGTACAACTCATCACACAAGGTACCAGGTGTACAACACATCACACCAGGTACCAGGTGTACAACACATCACACAAGGTACCATGTGTACAACACATCACACAAGGTACCATGTGTACAACACATCACACAAGGAACCAGGTGTACAACACATCACACAAGGAATCAGGTGTACAACACATCACACAAGGTACCAGGTGTACAACACATCACACAAGGTACCAGGTGTACAACACATCACACAAGGTACCAGGTGTTCAACGCATCATACAAGGTACAAGTTGAAGAACACATCACTCAAGGTACCAGGTGTACAACACATCACACAAGGTGCAAGGTGAAGAACACATCGCACAAGGTTCCAGGTGTGCAACACATCACACAAGGTACAAGGAGTACAACACATCACAAAAGATACAATGTGTACAACACATCACACAAGATAACAGGTGTAAAACACATAACACAATGCACCAGGTGTACAACACATCACACAAGGTACCAGGTGTACAACACATCACACAAGGTACCAGGTGTACAACACATCACACAAGGTACCAGGTGTACAACACATCACACAAGGTGTCAAGTGTACAACACATCGCAAAAGGTACCAGGTGTACAACACACCTCACAAGGTACCAGGTGTACAATACATCACACAAGGTTCCAGGTGTGCAACACATCACACAAGGTAGCAGGTGTACAACACATCACACAAATTACCAGGTGTACAACACATCACACAAGGTACCAGGTGAACAACACATCACACAAGGTACTAGGTGCACAACACTTCACACATGGTACCAGGTGTACAACACATCACACAAGGTACCAGGTGTACAACACATCACACAAGGAACCAGTGTACAACACATCACACAAGGCACAAGGTGTACAACACATCACACAAGGTACCAGTTGAAGAACACATCACACAAGGTACGAGGAGAACAACACATCACACAAGGTACCAGGTGTACAACACATCACACAAGGTACCAGGTGTACAACACATCACGCAAGGTACTAGGTGTAAAACACATCTCACAATGTACAAGGTGAAGAACACATCGCGCAAGGTACCAGGTGTACAACACATCTCACAAGGTACCAGGTGTACAACACATCACACAAGGTACCAGGTGAACCCCACATCACACAAGGTATCAGGTGTACAACACATCACACAAGGTACCAGGTGTACAACACATCACACAAGGAACAAGGTGTACAACACATCACTCAAGGTACCATGTGTACAACACAACACACAAGGTACCAGGTGTGCAACACATCACAAAAGGTACAAGGTGTACAACAAATCACACAAGGAACCAGGTGTACAACACATCACACAAGGTACAAAGTGAAGAACACATCACCCAAGGTACCAGGTGCAAAACGCATCTCACAAGATACCAGGTTTACAACACATCACACAAGGTACTAGGTGCACAACACATCACACAAGGTACCAGGTGTACAACACTTCACACAAGTTACCAGGTGTACAACACATCACACAAGGTACGAGCCTAAGAACACATCACACAAGGTACAAGGTGTACAACACAACGAGGAGGTACAAGTTGAAGAACACATCACACAAGGTACAAGGTGAAGAACACATCACACAAGGTACCAGGTGTACAACACATCACACAAGGTACGAGCTGAAGAACACATCACACAAGGTACCAGGTGTACAACACATCAAGGAGGTACAAGGTGAAGAACACATCACACAAAGTACCTGATGTACAACACATCACACAAGGTACCAGGTGTACAACACATCACACAAGGTACCAGTGTACAACACATCACACAAGGTTCAAGGTGAAGAACACATCACACAAGGTACCAGGTGTGCAACACATCAAAAAAGGTACCAGGTGTAAAACGCTTCACACAAGGTACCAGGTGTACAACACATCACACAAGGTACCAGGAGTACAACACATCTCACAAGGTACCAGGTGTACAACACATCACACAAGGTAGCAGGTGCACAACACATCACACAAGGTACCTGGGGTACAACACATCGCGCAAGTTACGAGGTGTACAACACATCACACAAGGTACCAGGTGTACAACACATCACACAAGGTACCAGGTGTACAACGCATCACACAAGGTACAAGGTGAAGAACACATCACACAAGGTACAAGGTGAAGAACACATCACACAAGGTACCAAGTGCGCAATACATCACTCAAGGCACAAGGTGAAGAACACATCACACAATGTACCAGGTGTACAACACATCACACAAGGAACCAGGTGTACAACACATCACACAAGGTACCAGGTGTACAACGCATCACACAAGGTACAAGTTGAAGAACACATCACACAAGGTACCAGGTGTACAATACATCACACAAGGTACAATGTGAAGAACACATCACACATTATACTAGGAGTACAACACATCACGCAAGGTAACAGGTGTACAACACATCACACAAGGTACCAGGTGTACAACACATCACACAAGGTACCAGGTGTACAACACATCACACAAGGTACAAGGTGAAGAACACATCACACAAGGTACCAGGTGTACAACACATCACACAAGGTACAAGTTGTACAACACAACACACAATGTACCAGGTGTACAACACATCACACAAGGTACCAGGAGTACAACACATCACATGAGGTACAAGGTGTACAACACATCACACAAGATACCAGGTGTACAACACATCACACAAGGTACCAGGTGTACAACACATCACGCAAGGTACTAGGTGTACAACACATCACACAAGGTACCAGGTGTACAACACATCCCAAAAGGAACAAGGTGAAGAACACAATACCCAAGGTACCAGGTGTACAACACATCACACAAGGTACCAGGTGTACAACACATCACACAGGGTACTAGATGCACAACACATTACACAAGGTACCAGGTTTACAACACATAACAAAAGGAACCAGGTATACAACACATCACAGAAGGCACCAGGTGCACAACACATCACACAAGGTACCAGATGTACAACACATCACACAAGGTACCAGGTGTACAACACATCACACAAGGTACCAGGTGTACAACACATCACACAAGGTGTCAGGTGTACAACACATCACAGAAAGTACCAGGTGTACAACACACCTCACAAGGTACCAGGCGCACAACACATCACACAAGGTACCAGGTGTACAACACATCTCTCAATGTACAAGGTGAAGAACACACCACACAAGGTACTATGTGTACAACACATCACACAAGGTACAAGGTGAAGAACTTGTCACACAAGGTCCTAGGTGTGCAACACATCACCCAAGGTACAAGGTGAAGAACACATCACACAAGGTACCAGGTGTACAACACATCACGCAAAATACCCGGTGTACAACACATCACACAAAGTACTAGGTGGAAAACACATCACACAATGGACCAGGTGTACAACGCATCACACAATACACAAATAACCCGCACATAAAAGACAGAAGCTTACGACGACGTTTCGGTCCGACTTGGACCATTGACCAAGTCACACTAACAGAGGAGGAGCAGGACGGCTATATATAGGCAGGAAGAGGAGGAGGTAGTAGTAGTGGTAGTGGTAGTAGTAGTAGTAGTACAAGAATTGTATATAATACCGACAGGATGAAATGACACATGCACAACACCCGGGCATCCCCACCGTAGACGTTTCGCCATCCAGCCAGCCACTGGATGGCGAAAGGTCCACAACAAAGACAACCAGACGCCGCACATGTGTCTAATTTCATCAGTAGATGTAGTAGAAGAAGAAGAGGTAGTAGTAGTGGTAGTGGTAGAAGTGGGAAATAAGGAAGACGAGCCAGTCAAATACAAAGGAAGGGGAGCACTGCAAGAGAGCTAGAAACCCACAGAGGGAGAGCAAGCGCACCGAGGTGCGTGAAAGGGGAAGTGGTGAAATAAAATAAAGAAGGAACAGAAACACGAGACAGGAGAGAGAAAGACAACCCAGAGGAGAAAAGGAGAGAGGAAAGGGGAAGAGGAAGAAGAAAAAGAAGAAGAAGAAAAAAATGAGGATTCAGGTTAAGTCACGGGTGTTCTGAAGTTTGGAGCATTTTACAATGTAGTGGGAGAGGAAGGCATCTACAGAGACGAAGCCAGGGCTAAGGTTCATACAAGGAAAGTTGTGTATAAGAGAGGATTCATCTAAACGGCGACTGTTCGAGTTGGAAGTAGGGAAGACAGTTTTAGCAGAAGACCAGTCAATAGGATGGCTATGATCTCTGACGTGACAGAAAAGAGCATTGTTAGTGTCGGCAAGCCTAACACTACTTTTGTGCTCCCTAAGTCTGTCAGAAAGAGATCGACCAGTTTCTCCAAAGTATTGAAGAGGACAGGAGGAGCAAGAAATAGAGTAGACACCAGGAACATCTGTAGAGGGAGGAGAGGTATGAACGAGATTAGTGCGAAGAGTGTTAGTCTGGCGGAAGGTAAGCTTGATGTCTAAGGGACGGAGAGAATTGTTGAGATTAGAAAGACCGGAAATGTAGGGAAGGCAGAGGATAGAAGAGTTCCCATGAGTAGAGAGTTTGGGAGAGAAGAAATTGCGTTTAGCACGTGAGAGGGCAGAGTCTATGAAATGGGAAGGGTAGCCAAGACGGGAGAACGAATTATAAAGAGTGGAAATTTCTGCTGGAAGGAACTGAGGATCACAGATGCGGAGGGCACGGAGAAAGAGGGAGATAAGAACACTTTTCTTGACAGGGGAAGCATGATAGGAAAAGTAGTGAATGTACATGCCACTGTGCATAGGTTTACGGTAAACGGAAAAGGAAAAACCTGTATCTGAGCGGTGGACATGGACATCAAGGAAAGGAAGTAAGGAATTAGATTCCCATTCAGCTTTAAACTTAATGGAAGGGGCAAGATTGTTAAGAGCTTCAAGAAAAGGTTGGAAGAGACTGGAGTCATGAGGCCACAGAGCAAAGATGTCATCCACATAGCGGAGCCAGAGTGAAGGTTGCACATCGAGGGTAGGAAGAAGAACAGTCTCGAAGTATTCCATGTTCATACCTCTCCTCCCTCTACAGATGTTCCTGGTGTCTATTTCTTGCTCCTCCTGTCCTCTTCAATACTTTGGAGAAACTGGTCGATCTCTTTCTGACAGACTTAGGGAGCACAAAAATAGTGTTAGGCTTGCCGACACTAACAATGCTCTTTTCTGTCACGTCAGAGATCATAGCCATCCTATTGACTGGTCTTCTGCTAAAACTGTCTTCCCTACTTCCAACTCGAACAGTCGCCGTTTAGATGAATCCTCTCTTATACACAACTTTCCTTGTATGAACCTTAGCCCTGGCTTCGTCTCTGTAGATGCCTTCCTCTCCCACTACATTGTAAAATGCTCCAAACTTCAGAACACCCGTGACTTAACCTGAATCCTCATTTTTTTCTTTTTCTTCTTTTTCTTCTTCCTCTTCCCCTTTCCTCTCTCCTTTTCTCCTCTGGGTTGTCTTTCTCTCTCCTGTCTCGTGTTTCTGTTCCTTCTTTATTTTATTTCACCACTTCCCCTTTCACGCACCTCGGTGCGCTTGCTCTCCCTCTGTGGGTTTCTAGCTCTCTTGCAGTACTCCCCTTCCTTTGTATTTGACTGGCTCGTCTTCCTTATTTCCCACTTCTACCACTACCACTACTACTACCTCTTCTTCTTCTACTACATCTACTGATGAAATTAGACACATGTGCGGCGTCTGGTTGTCTTTGTTGTGGACATTTCGCCATCCAGTGGCTGGCTGGATGGCGAAACGTCTACGGTGGGGATGCCCGGGTGTTGTGCATGTGTCATTTCATCCTGTCGGTATTATATACAATTCTTGTACTACTACTACTACTACCACTACCACTACTACTACCTCCTCCTCTTCCTGCCTATATATAGCCGTCCTGCTCCTCCTCTGTTAGTGTGACTTGGTCAATGGTCCAAGTCGGACCGAAACGTCGTCGTAAGCTTCTGTCTTTTATGTGCGGGTTATTTGTGTATCGTTCCAGTCACGGTATTGTGCCTTTTTGTTATTTATGCATCACACAAGTTACCAGGTGTACAACAAATCACGCAAGGTACCTTGTGTACAACACATCACACAAGGTACAAGTTGAAGAACATATCTCGCAAGGTACAAGGTGTACAACTCATCACACAAGTTACAAGGCGAAGAACACATCACACAAAGTACAAGGTGAAGGACACTTCACACAAGACAAAAGGTGTACAACACATCACACAAGGTACCAGGTGTACAACACATCACACAAGGTAGCAGGAGTACAGCACATCACACAAGGTACCAGGTGTAAAACACATCACACAAGGTACCAGTTGAAGAACACATCACACAAGGTACCAGGTGTACAACACATCAAACAAGGTACAAGGTGTACAACTCATCACACAAGGTACCAGATGTACAACACATCATACAAGTTACAAGGCGAAGAACACATCACACAAAGTACAAGGTGAAGGACACTTCACACAAGATAAAAGGTGCACAACACATCACACAAGGTACCAGGTGTACAACACATCACACAAGTTAGCAGGAGTACAACACATCACACAAGTTACCAGGTGTAAAACACATCATACAAGGTACCAGTTGAAGAACACATCACACAAGGAACCAGGTGTACAACACATCAAACAAGGAAGAAGGTGAAGAACACATCACACAAGGTACCAGGTGTACAACACATCACACAAGGTACCAGGTGAACAACACATCAAACAAGGTAAAGGTGAAGAACACATCACACAAGGAAGAAGGTGAAGAACACATCACACAAGGTACCAGGTGTACAACACATCACACAAGGTACCAGGTGAACAACACATCAAACAAGGTAAAGGTGAAGAACACATCACACAAGGTACCAGGTGTACAACACATCACACAAGATACCAGGTGAACAACACATCACACAAGAAACCAGGTGTACAACACATCAAACAAGGTACCAGGTGTACAACACATCACACAAGGTACCAGGTGTACAACACATCACACAAGGAACCAGGTGTACAACACATCAAACAAGGTAGAAGGTGAAGAACACATCACACAAGGTACCAGGTGTACAACACATCACACAAGATACCAGGTGAACAACACATCACACAAGGTACCAGGTGTACAACACATCACACAAGGTACCAGGTGTACAACACATCACACAAGGTACCAGGTGTACAACACATCAAACAAGGTAGAAGGTGAAGAACACATCACACAAGGTACAAGGTGAAGAACATATCACACAAAGCACAAGGTGTACAACTCATCACACAAGGTACCAGGTGTACAACACATCACACAAAGTACAAGGCGAAGAACACATCATTCAAAGTGCATGGTGAAGGACACATCACACAAGGTACAAGGTGAAGAACATATCACACAAGACACAAGGTGTACAACTCATCACACAAGGTACCAGGTGTACAACACATCACACAAAGTACAAGGCGAAGAACACATTATTCAAAGTGCATGGTGAAGGGCACATCACTCAAGGTACCAGGTGTTCAACACATCACACAAAGTACAAGATGAAGAACACATCACACAAGGTACCAGGTGTACAACACATCACACAGTGTGCAAGGTAAAGAACACATCGCACAAGGTACCAGGTGTGCAACACATCACACAAGGTACCAGGTGTACAACACATCACACAAGGTACTGTGTGTACAACACATCACACAAGGTACCAGGAGTACAACTCATCACACACGGTACCAGGTGTACAACACACTTCACGAGGTAGTAGGTGCAAAACACATTACACAAGGTACCAGGTGTACAACACATCACACAAGGAACCAGGTGTACAACACATCACACAAGGAACCAGGTGTACAACACATCACACAAGGTACCAGGTGTACAACACATAACACAATGCACCAGGTGTACAACACATCACACAAGGTACCAGGTGTACAACACATCACAAAAGGTACCAGGTGTACAACTCATCACACAAGGTACCAGGTGTACAACACACCTCACGAGGTAGTAGGTGCAAAACACATCACACAAGGAACCAGGTGTACAACACATCACACAAGGAATCAGGTGTATAACACATCACACAAGGTACCAGGTGTACAAAACATCTCAAAAAGTACCAGATGTACAATACATTACGCCTCGTGCTAGGTGTACAACACATCAAACTATGTAGAAGGTCAAGAACACATCACACAAGGTACAAGGAGAAGAGCACATCACACAAGGTACCAGGTGTACAACGCATCATACAAGGTACAAGTTGAAGAACACATCACTCAAGGTGCCAGGTGTACAACACATCACACAAGGTGCAAGGTGAAGAATACATCGCGCAAGGTACAAGGTGTACAACACATCACACAAGGTACTATGTGTTCAACACATCACACAAGATAACAGGTGTACAACACATAACACAATGCACCAGCTGTACAACACATCACACAAGGTACCAGGTGTACAACACATCACACAAGGTACCAGGTGTACAACACATCTCACAAGGTACCAGGTGTACAACACATCACACAACGTGTCAGGTGTACAACACATCACACAAGGTACCAGGTGTACAACACACCTCACAAGGTACCAGGTGCACAACACATCATACAAGGTACCAGGTGTATAACACATCACACAAGGTTCCAGGTGTACAACACATCACACTAGTTAGCAGTTGTACAACACATCACACAAGGTAGCAGGTGTACAACACATCACACAAGGTACCAGGTGAACGACACGTCACACAAGGTACTAGGTGCACAACACTTCACACATGCTACCAGGTGTACAACACATCACACAAGGTACCAGGTGTACAACACATCACACAAGGAACCAGTGTACAACACATCACACAAGGCACAAGGTGTACAACACATCACACAAGGTACCAGTTGAAGAACACATCACACAAGGTACGAGGAGAACAACACATCACACAAGGTACCAGGTGTACAACACATCACACAAGGTACCAGGTGTACAACACATCACACAAGGTACTAGGTGTGCAACACATCACACAAGGTACCAGGTGTACAACACATCACGCAACGTACTAGGTGTAAAACACATCTCACAATGTACAAGGTGAAGAACACATCGCGCAAGGTACCATGTGTACACCACATCTCACAAGGTACCAGGTGTAAACACATCACACAAGGTACCAGGTGAACCCCACATCACACAAGGTATCAGGTGAACAACACATCACACAAGGTACCAGGTGTACAACACATCACACAAGGTACCAGGTGTACAACACATCACTCAAGGTACCAGGTGTACAACACAACACACAAGGTACCAGGTGTGCAACACATCACACAAGGTACAAGGTGTACAACACATCACACAGGGAACCAGGTGTACAACACATCACTCAAGGTACAAAGTGAAGAACACATCACCCAAGGTACCAGGTGTAAAACGCATCTCACAAGATACCAGGTGTACAACACATCACACAAGGTACTAGGTGTACAACACATCACACAAGGTACCAGGTGTACAACACATCACACAAGTTACCAGGTGTACAACACATCACACAAGGTACGAGACTAAGAACACATCACACAAGGTACAAGGTGTACAACACAACAAGGAGGTACAAGTTGAAGAACACATCACACAAGGTTCCAGGTGTACAACACATCACACAAGGTACGAGCTGAAGAACACATCACACAAGGTACCAGGTGTACAACACATCAAGGAGGTACAAGGTGAAGAACACAACACACAAAGTACCTGATATACAACACATCACACAAGGTACCAGTGTACAACACATCACACAAGGTACCAGTGTACAACACATCACACAAGGTACCAGGTGTACAACACATCACACAAGGTACCAGGTGTACAACACATCACACAATGTACAAGGTGAAGAACACATCACACAAGGTACCAGGTGTACAACACATCACAAAAGCTACAAGTTGTACTACACATCACGCAAGGTACCAGGTGTGCAACACATCACAAAAGGTACCAGGTATAAATAACAAAAAGGCACAATACCGTGACTGGAACGATACACAAATAACCCGCACATCACACATGATATAAGGTGTAGAACGCATCACACAAGGCACCAGGTGTAAAAC
The DNA here is from genome assembly GCF_038502225.1 of Cherax quadricarinatus. NCBI lineage: Eukaryota > Metazoa > Arthropoda > Malacostraca > Decapoda > Parastacidae > Cherax > Cherax quadricarinatus. Next base: position 34,634,835 of record NC_091324.1, read on the forward strand.
GCTTCACACAAGGTACCAGGTGTACAACACATCACACAAGGTACCAGGTGTACAACACATCACACAAGGAACCAGGTGTACAACACATCAAACAAGGTAGAAGGTGAAGAACACATCACACAAGGTACCAGGTGTACAACACATCACACAAGATACCAGGTGAACAACACATCACACAAGGTACCAGGTGTACAACACATCACACAAGGTACCAGGTGTACAACACATCACACAAGGTACCAGGTGTACAACACATCAAACAAGGTAGAAGGTGAAGAACACATCACAAAAGGTACAAGGTGAAGAACATATCACACAAAGCACAAGGTGTACAACTCATCACACAAGGTACCAGGTGTACAACACATCACACAAAGTACAATGCGAAGAACACATCATTCAAAGTTCATGGTGAAGGACACATCACACAAGGTACAGGGTGAAGGACACATCACACAAGGTACCAGGTGTACAACACATCACACAAGGTGCAAGGTGTACAACACATCACACAAAGTACAAGGCGAAGAACACATTATTCAAAGTGCATGGTGAAGGGCACACACAAGGTACCAGGTGTTCAACACATCACACAAAGTACAAGATGAAGAACACATCACACAAGGTACCAGGTGTACAACACATCACACAGTGTGCAAGGTAAAGAACACATCGCACAAGGTACCAGGTGTGCAACACATCACACAAGGTACCAGGTGTACAACACATCACACAAGGTACTGTGTGTACAACACATCACACAAGGTACCAGGAGTACAACTCATCACACACGGTACCAGGTGTACAACACACTTCACGAGGTAGTAGGTGCAAAACACATTACACAAGGTACCAGGTGTACAACACATCACACAGTGTGCAAGGTAAAGAACACATCGCACAAGGTACCAGGTGTGCAACACATCACACAAGGTACCAGGTGTACAACACATCACACAAGGTACTGTGTGTACAACACATCACACAAGGTACCAGGTGTACAACACATCACACAAGGAACCAGGTGTACAACACATCACACAAGGAACCAGGTGTACAACACATCACACAAGGTACCAGGTGTACAACACATAACACAATGCACCAGGTGTACAACACATCACACAAGGTACCAGGTGTACAACACATCACACAAGGTACCAGGTGTACAACACATCACACAAGGTACCAGGTGTACAACACACCTCACGAGGTAGTAGGTGCAAAACACATCACACAAGGAACCAGGTGTACAACACATCACACAAGGAATCAGGTGTATAACACATCACACAAGGTACCAGGTGTACAAAACATCTCAAAAAGTACCAGATGTACAATACATTACGCCTCGTGCTAGGTGTACAACACATCAAACTATGTAGAAGGTCAAGAACACATCACACAAGGTACAAGGAGAAGAGCACATCACACAAGGTACCAGGTGTACAACGCATCATACAAGGTACAAGTTGAAGAACACATCACTCAAGGTGCCAGGTGTACAACACATCACACAAGGTGCAAGGTGAAGAATACATCGCGCAAGGTACAAGGTGTACAACACATCACACAAGGTACTATGTGTTCAACACATCACACAAGATAACAGGTGTACAACACATAACACAATGCACCAGCTGTACAACACATCACACAAGGTACCAGGTGTACAACACATCACACAAGGTACCAGGTGTACAACACATCACACAAGGTACCAGGTGTACAACACATCACACAAGGTGTCAGGTGTACAACACATCACACAAGGTACCAGGTGAACAACACACCTCACAAGGTACCAGGTGCACAACACATCACACAAGGTACCAGGTGTACAACACATCACACAAGGTTCCAGGTGTACAACACATCACACAAGGTAGCAGGTGTACAACACATCACTCAAGTTACCAGGTGTACAACACATCACACAAGGTACCAGGTGAACGACACATCACACAAGGTACTAGGTGCACAACACTTCACACATGGTACCAGGTGTACAACACATCACACAAGGTACCAGGTGTACAACACATCACACAAGGAACCAGTGTACAACACATCACACAAGGCACAAGGTGTACAACACATCACACAAGGTACCAGTTGAAGAACACATCACACAAGGTACGAGGAGAACAGCATATCACACAAGGTACCAGGTGTACAACACATCACACAAGGTACCAGGTGTACAACACATCACACAAGGTACTAGGTGTGCAACACATCACACAAGGTACCATGTGTACACCACATCTCACAAGGTACCAGGTGTAAGCACATCACACAAGGTACCAGGTGAACCCCACATCACACAAGGTATCAGGTGTACAACACATCACACAAGGTACCAGGTGTACAACACATCACACAAGGTACCAGGTGTACAACACATCACACAAGGTACCAGGTGTACAACACATCACACAAGGTACCAGGTGTGCAACACATCACACAAGGTACAAGGTGTACAACACATCACACAGGGAACCAGGTGTACAACACATCACTCAAGGTACAAAGTGAAGAACACATCACCCAAGGTACCAGGTGTAAAACGCATCTCACAAGATACCAGGTGTACAACACATCACACAAGGAACTAGGTGTACAACACATCACACAAGGTACCAGGTGTACAACACATCACACAAGTTACCAGGTGCACAACACATCACACAAGGTACGAGACTAAGAACACATCACACAAGGTACAAGGTGTACAACACAACAAGGAGGTACAAGTTGAAGAACACATCACACAGGGAACCAGGTGTACAACACATCACACAAGGTACAAAGTGAAGTACACATCACACAAGGTACCAGGTGTACAACACATCAAGGAGGTACAAGGTGAAGAACACATCACACAAAGTACCTAATGTACAACACATCACACAAGGTACCAGGTGTACAACACATCACACAAGGTACCAGTGTACAACACATCACACAAGGTACCAGGTGTACAACACATCACACAAGGTACCAGGTGTACAACACATCACACAATGTACAAGGTGAAGAACACATCACACAAGGTACCAGGTGTACAACACATCACAAAAGCTACAAGTTGTACTACACATCACGCAAGGTACCAGGTGTGCAACACATCACAAAAGGTACCAGGTATACAACACATCACACATGATACAAGGTGTAGAACGCATCAAACAAGGCACCAGGTGTAAAACGCTTCACACAAGGTACCAGGTGTACAACACATCACACAAGGTACCAAGAGTACAACACATCTCACAAGGTACCAGGTGTACAACACATCACACAAGGTTGCAGGTGCACAACACATCACACAAGGTACCAGGTGTACAACACATCACACAAGGTACCAGGGGTACAACACATCGCGCAAGTTACCAGATGTACAACACATCACACAAGGTACCAGGTGTACAACATATCACACAAGGTACTAGGTGCACAACACATCACACGAGGTACAAGGTGAAGAATGCATCACAAAAGGTACTAGGTGAACAACACATCACGCAAGGTACAAGGTGAAGAACATATCACACAAGGCCCTAGGTGTACTACACATCTCACAAGGTACAACGTGAAGAACACATCACACAAGGTACAAGGTGAAGAACACATCACACAAGGTACCAAGTGTACAATACATCAGACAAGGTACAAGGTGAAGAACACATCACACAAGGTACCAAGTGTACAATACATCAGACAAGGTACAACGTGAAGAACACATCACACAAGGTACAAGGTGAAGAACACATCACACAAGGTACCAAGTGTACAATACATCAGACAAGGTACAAGGTGAAGAACACATCACACAAGGTACAAGGTGAAGAACATATCACACAAGGCCCTAGGTGTACTACACATCTCACAAGGTACAACGTGAAGAACACATCACACAAGGTACAAGGTGAAGAACACATCACACAAGATACTAGGTGTACAACACATCACACAAGGTACAAGCTGAAGAACATATCACACAAGGTACAAGGTGAAGAACACATCACACAAGGTACCAAGTGTACAATACATCTCACAAGGTACATTGTGAAGAACACATCACACAAGGTACCTAGTGTACAACACATCACACAAGGTACCCGGTAAACAACACATCAAACAAGGTACAAGGTGGAGAACACATCACACAAGGTACCAGGTGTACAATACATCTCACAAGGTACAGGGTGAAGAACACATCACACAAGGTACAAGGTGAAGAACACATCACACAAGGTACCAGGAGTACAATACATCTCACAAGGTACAGGGTGAAGAACACATCACACAAGGTACAAGGTGAAGAACACATCACACAAGGTTCAAGCTGAAGAACACATCACACAAGGTACAAGGTGAAGAACACATCACACAAGGTACCAGGAGTACAACACATCACATGAGGTACAAGGTGTACAACACATCACACAAGATACCAGGTGTACAACACATCACGCAAGGTACTAGGTGTACAACACATCACACAAGGTACCAGGTGTACAACACATCCCAAAAGGAACAAGGTGAAGAGCACAATACCCAAGGTACCAGGTGTACAACACATCACACAAGGTACCAGGTGTACAACACATCACACAGGGTACTAGATGCACAACACATTACACAAGGTACCAGGTTTACAACACATAACAAAAGGAACCAGGTATACAACACATCACACAAGGTAACAGGTGTACAACACATCACACAAGGTACCAGGTGTACAACTCATCACACAAGGTACCAGGTGTACAACACATCACACAAGGTACCAGGTGTACAACACATCACACAAGGTACCAGGTGTAAAACACATCACACAAGGTACCAGGTGTACAACACATCACACAAGGCACTAGGTGCACAACACTTCACACATGGTACCAGGTGTACAACACATCACACAAGGTACAAGGTGAAGAACACATCTCACAAGGTACCAGGTGTACAACACTTCAAGGAGGTACAAGGTGAAAAACACATCACACAAGGTACAAGGTGAAGAAAACATCACACAAGGTACCTAGTGTACAACACATCACACAAAGTACTAGGTGGACAACACATCACACAATGGACCAGGTGTACAACGCATCACACAAGTTACCAGGTGTACAACAAATCACACAAGGTACCTGGTGTACAACACATCACACAAGGTACAAGGAGAAGAGCACAACACACAAGGTACCAGGTGTACAACACATCACAAAAGGTACAAGTTGAAGAACATATCACACAAGGTACAAGGTGTACAACTCATCACACAAGGTACCAGGTGTACAACACATCACACAAGGCACAAGGCGAAGAACACATCACACAAAGTACAAGGTGAAGGACACATCACACAAGGTAAAAGGTGAACAACACATCACACAAGGTACCAGGTGTACGACGCATCACAAAAGGTACCAGGTGTACAACACATCACACAAGGTACCAGGTGTAAAACACATCACACATGGTACCAGGAGTTCAACACATCACACAAGGTACCAGGTGTACAACACATCACACAAGGTACCAGGTGTACAACACATCACACAAGGTACCAGGTGTACAACACATCACACAAGGTACCAGGTGTACAACACATCACACAAGGTACCAGGAGTACAACACATCACACAAGGTACCAGGTGTACTACACATCACACAAGGTACCAGGTGTACAACACATCAAACAAGGTAGAAGGTGAAGAACACATCATACAAGGTACAAGGTGAAGAGCACATCACAAAAAGTACCAGATGTTCAACACATCACACAAGGTACAAGGTGAAGAATATATCACAAAAGGCACAAGGTGTACAACTCATCACACAAGGTACCAGGTGTACAACACATCACACAAGGTACAAGGTGAAGAACACATCACACAAGGTACCAGGTGTACAACACATCACACAAGGTACAAGGTGAAGAACACATCACACAAGGTACCAGGTGTACAACACATCACACAAGGTACAAGGTGAAGAACACATCACACAAGGTATCAGGTGTACAACACATCACACAAGGTGCAAGGTGAAGGACACATCACACAAGGTACCAGGTGTAAAACACATCGCACAAGGTACAAGGTGAAAAACACATCACACAAGGTACCAGGTGTACAACACATCACACAAGGTACTATGTGTACAACACATCACACAAGGTACAATGAGTACAACTCATCACACACGGTACCAGGTGTACAACACATCACACGAGGTACCAGGTGTACAACACATCACACAAGGTACCAGGTGTACAACACATCACACAAGGTACCAGGTGTACAACACATAACACAAGGTAAAAGGTGTACAACACATCACACAAGGTACCAGGTGTACAACACATCACACAAGGTACCAGGTGTACAAGACATCACACAAGGTACTAGGTGAAGGTAGTAGGTGCAAAACACATCTCACAAGGAACCAGGTGTACAACACATAACACAATGCACCAGGTGTACAACACATCACACAAGGTACCAGGTGTACAACACATCACACAAGGTACCAGGTGTACAACACACCTCACGAGGTAGTAGGTGCAAAACACATCACACAAGGTACCAGGTGTACAACACATAACACAATGCACCAGGTGTACAACACATCACACAAGGTACCAGGTGTACAACACATCACACAAGGAACCAGGTGTACAACACATCACACAAGGAACCAGGTGTACAACACATCACACAAGGCACCAGGTGTACAACACATCACACAAGGTACCAGGTGTACAACACATCACACAAGGTACCAGGTGCACAGCACATCACACAAGGTACCAGGTGTACAACACATCACACAAGGTACCAGGTGTACAACACATCACAAAAGGTACCAGGTGAACGACACATCTCACAAGGTACCAGGTGTACAACACATCACACAAGGTACAAGGTGAAAAACACATCACACTAGTTAGCAGTTGTACAACACATCACACAAGGAAGCAGGTGTACAACACATCACACAAGGTACCAGGTGTACAACACATCACACAAGGTACCAGGTGTACAACACATCACACAAGGTACCAGTGTGCAACACATCACACAAGGCACAAGGCGTACAGCACATCACACAGCGTTCCAGTTGAAGAACGTATCACACAAGGTTCGAGGAGAACAACACATCACACAAGGTAAAAGGTGTACAACACATCACACAAGTTACCAGGTGTACAACACATCACACAAGGTACCAGGTGTACAACACATCACACAAGGTACCAGATGCACAACACATCACACAAGGTCCCAGGTGTACAACACATCAAACAAGGTACAAGTTGAAAAGCATATCTCGCAAGGTACCAGGTGTACAACACATCACACAAGGTCCCAGGTGTACAACTCATCACACAAGGTACCAGGTGAACAACACATCACACAAGGTATCAGGTGTACAACACATCACACAAGGTACCAGGTGTACAACACATCACACAAGGTACCAGGTGTACAACACATCACACAAGGTACCAGGTGTACAACACATCACACAAGGTACCAGGTGTACAACACATCACACAAGGTACTAGGTGTACAACACATCACACAAGGTACCAGGTGTACAACACATCACACAAGGTACAAGGTGAAGAACACATCACACAAGGTACCAGGTGTAAAACACATCACACAAGGTACCAGGTGTACAACACATCACACAAGGAACTAGGTGTACAACACATCACACAAGGTACTAGGTGTACAACACATCACAAAAGGTACCAGGTATACAACACAACACACAAGGTACGAGCCTAAGAACACATCACACAAGTTACAAGGTGTACAACACATCACACGAGGTACAAGTTGAAGAACACATCACACAAGGTACAAGTTGAAGAACACATCACACAAGGTACAAGGTGAAGAACACATCACACAAGGTACCAGGTGTACAACACATCACACAAGGTACCAGGTGTACAACACATCAAGGAGGTACAAGTTGAAAAACACATCACACAAAGTACCTGATGTACAACACATCATACAAGGTACCAGGTGTACAACACATCACACAAGGTACCAGTGTACAACACATCACACAAGGTACCAGGTGTACAACACATCACACAAGGTACCAGGTGTACAACACATCACACAAGGTTCAAGGTGAAGAACACATCACACAAGGTACCAGGTGTACAACATATCACACAAGGTGCAAGTTGTACAACACATCACGCAAGGTACCAGGTGTACAACACATCACAAAAGGTACCAGGTATACAACACAACACACAAGGTAAAAGGTAAAGAACACATAACACAAGGTACCAGGTGGAAAACACATCACACAAGGTACGAGGTGTACAACACATCACACAAGGAACTAGGTGTACAACACATCAAACAAGGTACTAGGTGTACAACACTTCACACAACGTACTAGGTGTACAACACATCACAAAAGGTACCAGGTGTACAACACATCACACAAGGAACTAGGTGTACAACACATCACACAAGGTACCAGGAGTACAACACATCTCACAAGGTACCAGGTGTACAACACATCACACAAGGTACTAGGTGCACAACACGTCACACGAGGTACAAGGTGAAGAATGCATCACAAAAGGTACTAGGTGAACAACACATCACGCAAGGTACAAGGTGAAGAACATATCACACAAGGCCCTAGGTGTACTACAGATCTCACAAGGTACAACGTGAAGAACACATCACACAAGGTACCAGGTGTACAACACATCACACAAGGTACCAGGAGTACAGCACATCACATGAGGTACAAGGTGTACAACACATCACACAAGGTACCAGGTGTACAACACATCACACAAGGTACCAGGTGTACAACACATCACACAAGATACCAGGTGTACAACACATCACACAAGGTACCAGGTGTACAACACATCACACAAGGTACCAGGTGTACAACACATCACACAAGGTACCAGGTGTACAACACATCACACAAGGTACCAGGTGTACAACACATCACACAAGGTACAAGGTGTACAACACATCACACAAGGTACCAGGTGTACAACACATCACACAAGGTACCAGGTGTACAACACATCACACAAGGTACCAGGTGTACAACACATCACACAAGGTACCAGGTGTACAACACATCACACAAGGTACCAGGTGTACAACACATCACGCAAGATACCAGGTGTACAACACATCACGCAAGGTACCAGGTGTACAACACATCACACAAGGTACCAGGTGTACAACACATCACACAAGGTACCAGGTGTACAACACATAAAAAAAGGAACCAGGTATACAACACATCACACAAGGTAACAGGTGTGCAACTCATCGCACAAGGAACTAGGTGTACAACACATCACACAAGGTACAAGGTGAAGAACACATCACACAAGGTACCAGGTGTTCAACACATCGCACAAGGTACAAGGTGAAGAACACATCACACAAGTTCCTAGGAGTACAACACATCACACAAGGTACAAGGTGAAGAACACATCATACAAGGTACAGGGTGAAGAACACATCACACAAGGTACCTAGTGTACAACACATTACACAAGGTTCCCGGTGTACAACACATAACACAAGGTACTATGTGGACAACACATCACACAATGTACCTGGTGTACAACACATCACACAAGGTAACAGGTGTACAACACATCACACAAGGTGCCAGGTGCACAACACATCACACAAGGTACCAATTGTACAACACATCAAACAACGTAGAAGGTGCGGAACACATCACACAAGGTACAAGGAGAAGAGCACAACACACAAGGTACCAGGTGTACAACACATCACACAAGGTACCAGGTGTACAACACATCACACAAGGTACAAGGTGAAGAACACATCACACAAGGTACCAGGTGTACAATACATCACACAAGGTACAGAGTGAAGAACACATCACACAAGGTGCCTAGGTTACAACACATCACACAAGGTACCTAGGTTACAACACATCACACAAGGTACCCGGCGTACAACACATCACACAAGGTACTAGGAGGACAACACATCACACAATGTACCAGGTGTACAACACATCACACATGGTACCATGTGTCACAAGGTGTACAACACATCACACAAGGTAGAAGGTGAAGAGCACATCACACAAGGTACCATGTGTACAACACATCACACAAGGTACCATGTGTACAACACAACACAGAGGGTACAAGGTGAAGAACATATCACACAAGGTACCATGTGTACAACACATCACACAAGGTACCAGGTGTACAACACATCTCGCAAGGTACAAGGTGAAGAACACATCACACAATGTTCCAGGAGTACAACACATAACACAGGGTACAAGGTGAAGAACACATCACACAAGGTACAAGGCGAAGAACACATCACACAAAGTACAAGGTGAAGGACACATCACACAAGGTACCAGGTGTAAAACACATCACACAAGGTACAAGGTGAAGAACACATCACACAAGGTACCAGGTGTACAATACATCACACAAGGTGCAAGGTGAACAATACGTCACACAAGGTACTACACAAGGTGTACAACACATCACACACACATCACACAAGGTAAAAGGTGTAAAACACATCGCACAAGGTACAAGGTGAAAAACACATCACACAAGGTACCAGGTGTACAACACATCACACAAGGTACAAGGTGAAGAACACATCGCACAATGTACCAGGTAACACATCACACAAGGTGAAGAACATATCGCACAAGGTACCAGGTGTACAACACATCACACAAGGTACAAGGTGTACAACACATCACACAAGGTACCAGGTGTACAACACATCACACAAGGTACCAGGTGTACAACACATCACACAAGGTACAAGGTGTACAACACATCACACAAGGTACCAGGTGTACAACACATCACACAAGGTACCAGTGTACAACACATCACACAAGGCACAAGGTGTACAAGACTTCACATAAGGTTCCAGTTGAAGAACACATCACATAAGGTACGAGGAGAACAACACACCACACAAGGTACCATGTGTACAACACATCACACAAGGTACCAGGTGAACAACACATCTCACAAGGTACCAGGTGTACAACACATCACACAAGGTACAAGGTGAAAAACACATCACATAAGGTACCAGGTGAACAACACATCACACAAGGTACTAGCTGAAGAACACATCACACAAGGTACCAGGTGTACAACACATCAAGGAGGTACAAGGTGAAAGACACATCACACAAGGTACCTGGTGTACAACAATTCACAGAGGGTACCAGGTGTACAACACATCACACAAGGTACCAGTGTACAACACATCACACAAGGTACCAGGTGTACAACACATCACTCAAGGTACCAGGTGTACAACACTTCACACAAGGTTCCAGGTGTACAACACATCACACAAGGTACCAGGTGTACAACACATCACACAAGGTACCAGGTGTACAACACATCACACAAGGTACCAGGTGTACAACACATCACAAAAGGTACCAGGTATACAATACATCACACAAGGTACCAGGTGAACAACACATCACACAAGGTACTTGCTGAAGAACACATCACACAAGTTACCAGGTGTACAACACATCAAGGAGGTACAAGGTGAAAGACACATCACACAAGGTACCTGGTGTACAACAATTCACAGAGGGTACCAGGTGTACAACACATCACACAAGGTACCAGTGTACAACACATCACACAAGGTACCAGGTGTACAACACATCACACAAGGTACCAGGTGTACAACACATCACACAAGGTACCAGGTGTACAACACATCACACAAGGTACCAGGTGTACAACACATCACACAAGGTACCAGGTGTACAACACATCACACAAGGTACCAGGTGAACAACACATCACACAAGGTACCAGGTGTACAACATATCACAAAAGGTACCAGGTGTACAACACATCACATAAGAATACATACCAGGTGTACAACACATCACACAAGGTACAAGGTGAAGAACACATCTCACAAGGTACCAGGTGTACAACACTTCAAGGAGGTAGAAGGTGAAGAACACATCACACAAGGTACCTGTAGTACAACACAACACACAAGGTACCAGGTGTACAACACATCACACAAGGTACCAGTGTGCAACACATCACACAAGGTACCAGGTGTACAGCACATCACACAAGGTACCAGGTGTACAACACATCACACAAGGTTCCAGGTGTACAACACATCTCACAAGGTAGTAGGTGTACAACACATCACACAAGGTACCAGGTGTACAACACATCACACAAGGTACCAGGTGTACAACACATCACACAAGGTACCAGGTGTACAACACATCACACAAGGTACCAGGTGTACAACACATCACACAAGGTACCAGGTGTACAACACATCACACAAGGTACCAGGTGTACAACACATCACACAAGGTACCAGGTGTACAACACATCACACAAGGTACCAGGTGTACAACACATCACACAAGGTACCAGGTGTACAACACATCACACAAGGTACCAGGTGTACAACACATCACACAAGGTACCAGGTGTACAACACATCACACAAGGTACCAGGTGTACAACACATCACACAAGGTACCAGGTGTACAACACATCACACAAGGTACAAGGTGAAGAACACATCACACAAGGTACAACGTGAAGAACACATCACACAAGGTACCATGTGTACAACACATCACACGAGGTACAAGGTGAAGAAAACATCACAAAAGGTACTAGGTGTACAACACATCACGCAAATTACAAGGTGAAGACCATATCTCACAAGGTCCTAGGTATACAATACATCACACAAGGTACAAGGGGAAGAACACATCACACACGGTAGCAGGTGTACAACACATCACACAAGGAACCAGGTGTACAAAACATCTCAAAAGGTACCAGGTGTACAATACATTACGCCTCGTGCTAGGTGTACAACACATCAAACTAGTTTGAAAGTCAAGAACACATCACACAAGGCACAAGTTGAAGTACACATCACACAAGGTACCAGGTGTAGAATACATCACAGAAGGTACAATGTGAAGTACACATTACACAATATACTAGGAGTTCAACACATCACACTAGGTAACAGGAGTATAACACATCACACAAGGTACCAGTTGTACAACACATCACACAAGGTACAAGGTGAAGAATACATCACACAATGTACCAGGTGTTCAAGACATCACACAAGGTACAAGTTGTACAAAACAACACACAATGTACCAGGTGTACAACGCATCACACAAGGTACCAGGTGTACAACACATCACACAAGGTACCAGGTGTACAACACATCACACAAGGTACCAGGTGTACAACACATCACACAAGGTACCAGGTGTACAACACATCACACAAGGTACCAGGTGTACAACACATCACACAAGGTACAAGGTGAAGAACACATCGCACAATGTACCAGGTGTACAACACATCACACAAGGTACCAGGTGTACAACTCATCACACGAGGTAACAGGTGTACAACACATCACACAAGATACCAGGTGTACAACACATCACACAAGGTACCGGGTGTATAACACATCACACAAGGTACTAGGTGTGCAACACATCACACATGGTACCAGGTGTACAACACATGACGCAAGGTACCAGGTGTACAACACATCACACAAGATACCAGGTGTACAACACATCACACAAGGTACAAGGTGAAGAACACATCGCACAATATACCAGGTGTACAACACATCACTCAAGGTACCAGGTGTATAACACATCACACAAGGTACTAGGTGTGCAACACATCACACAAGGTACCAGGTGTACAACACATCACGCAAGGTACCAGGTGTCCAACACATCACACAAGGTTCCAGGTGTACAACACATCACACAAGGTACCAGGTGTACAACACATCTCACAATGTACCATGTGTACAACACATCACACAAGGTACCAGGTGTACAACACATCAGACAAGGTACAAGGTGAAGAACACATCACACAAGGTACCAGGTGTACAACACATCACACAAGGTACCAGGTGTACAACACATCACACAAGGTACTCTGTGCAGCACATCACGCAAGGTACCAGGTGTACAACACATCATACAAGGTAACAGGTGTACAACACATCACACAAGGTACTAGGTGTACAACACATCACACAAGGTACCAGGTGTACAACACATCTCACAAGGTACCAGGTGTACAACACATCACACAAGGTACAAGGTGAAGAACACATCACATAAGGTATCAGGTGTACAACACCTCAGACAATGTACAAGGTGAAGAACACATCACACAAGGTACCAGGTGTACAACAATCACACAAAGTACTAGGTGTACAACACATCTCACAAGGTGCCATTTGCACAACACATCACACAAGGTACCAGGTGTACAACACATCACACAAGGTACCAGGTGTACAACACATCACACAAGGTACCATGTGTACAGCACATCACACAAGGTACCAAGTGTACAACACATCACACAAGTTACCAGGTGTACAACACATCACACAAGGTACTAGGTGTACAACACATCACACAAGGTACAAGGTGAAGAACTCATCACACACGGTACCAGGTGTATAACACATCACACAAGGTACTAGGTGTACAACACATCACACAAGGTGCCAGGTGCACAACACATCACACAAGGTACCAGGTGTACAACACATCACACTAGGTATCTAGGTGCACAACATATCACACAAGGTATTTGGTGTACATCACATCACACAACGTACAATGTGAAGAACACATACAAGGTACTAGGTGATGTACACAGCCCCTGACACAAGGTTCTAGGTGAAATATGTAAGAGAGGATAGAAGCAGCAGCCAGCAGCAGAGTGCAGCAGGCAGCAGCAGAGTGCAGCAGCCAGCAGCAGGGAGCAGCAGGGAGCAGCAGGGAGCAGCAGGGAGCAGCAGCCAGCAGCAGCCAGCAGCAGCCAGCAGCAGCCAGCAGCAGCCAGCAGCAGCCAGCAGCAGCCAGCAGCAGCCAGCAGCAGCCAGCAGCAGCCAGCAGCAGAGTGCTCCGTGACAACAACCAAGACTCAAGGTTATGTCCGCTGTTGATCGCCAGCAGCAGCTGCACCAGTGGTGGGCGTGGTGGCACTTGTCACACAGATTTGCTGTATTAGTCTGGTCATTATTCTTCACAGTCCTCGGAATAGCATGAGCTGTTGACTCACTTTCTAAGTACACACATGCGCGAGCACACATGCACACACATATGTGCGCGCGTGCACACACACATACACACACCCACAGATGCGCGTACACACACAACACACAGCACACAGGAGGAGAGTGGCGGAACACCTAGGAAAGAACAAGCATATACACGACAACCATCACGGTTTCAGGGAAGGAAAATTCTGTGTGACAAACCTAATGGAGTTTTATGACAAAGTAACGGAAGTAAGATAAGAGAGAGAGAGAGAGAGAGAGAGAGAGAGAGAGAGAGAGAGAGAGAGAGAGAGAGAGAGAGAGGTGGGTAAACCACATTTTCTTGGACTGCGAGAAGACTTTCAACACAGTTCCACACAAGAGATTAGTGCGAAAACTAGAGGATCAGGCAGGTATAACACGAAAGACACTGCAGTTGATGAAAAATTTACTGGCAGGGAGGAAAAAACGGGTCAAGGTACGACATAAGGTCTCTGAGTGGGCACCTGTGAAGAGCGGGACTCCACAGGGATCAGTCCTAGGACCGGTGCTGTTTCTGTTATGTGTGAATAACATACTGGAAGGAATAGACTCAGAAGTGTCCCTGTTTGCAGATGATGTGAAGTTAATGAGGAGAATGAAATCGGGTGAGGATCAGACAGAACTATATAAGGACCTGGACAGGCTGCAAGCCTGGTCCATTAACTAGTTCCTGAAATTTAATCCCGCCATATGCAAAGTTAAGAAGATCGTGGAAGGGCAAAGAAGACCACAGACAGAGTATAGTCTAGGTGGCCAAAGACTGCAAACCTCACTCATGGAAAAGGATCTTGAAGTTAGTAGAGTACCGAGCACATTTCCTGAATCGCACATCAACCAGATAGCTGCTGCAGATATGGACCACTGGCAAACCTGAGAATAGCGTTCCGAAAACTCAGTAAGGAATCGTTCAAGATTCTGTACACTATGTACGTCAGGCCAATATTGAAGTATTCAGCACCAGTTTTGAATCCACACCTGGTCAAGGACGTCAAAAAGTTAGAGAAATTGCAAAGGTTTACAACAAGAATGGTCCCAAAGAAAGGTTAAGGTAAATCGGCCTGACGACAATGGAGAACAGGATGGTTAGGGAAGACATGATAATGACAAAATGCTGCAGTGAATTGACAAGGTGGACAAAGCCAGGATGTTCCAGAGATGGGACACACAAACAATGGGTCACAATTGGAATTTGAAGACTCCGATGAGTCAAAGGGATGTTAGGAAGTGTTTCTTCAGGAATTTGCATAGCCTAGAAAATGACGTTGTGGATGGAGGAACCATACATAGTTACAAGGAGAGGTTTGATAAAGCTCATGGACCAGGGACAGAGAAGACCTTCTAGCGATCATTGAAGATCTATGATCAAGGACTCGAACCCTGCAGCCAAAAATAGGTGAGTACACACACAGATACACAAACACACACACACACACACACACACACACACACACACACACACATATACACACAGTTAATGAGATGATGGAATATGTAGCAACAATGTGCAAGGAGGCTGAGGAGAGGTTTGTACCCAAGGGTAACAGGAATAATGAAAAAGCCAGGATGAGCCCATGGTTCACCCAAAGGTGCAGGGAGGCAAAAACAAGTGTGCTAGGGAATGGAAGAAATATAGAAGGCAAAGGATCCAGGAGAATAAGGAGAACAGTCGTAGAGCCAGAAACGAATATGTACAGATAAGAAGGGAGGCCCAACGACAATATGAAAACGACATAGCAGCGAAAGCCAAATCTGACCCGAAACTGTTATACAGCCACTTCAGGAGGAAAACAACAGTCAAGGACCAGGTAATCAGGCTAAGGAAGGAAGGAGGAGAGACAACAAGAAATGACCGTGAAGTATGTGAGGAACTCAACAAGAGATTCAAAGAAGTGTTTACAGAGGAGACAGAAGGGACTCCAGAAAGACGGAGAGGTGGGGCACACCACCAAGTGCTGGACACAGTGCACACAACCGAGGAAGAAGTGAAGAGGCTTCTGAGTGAGCTAGATACCTCAAAGGCAATGGGGCCAGATAACATCTCTCCATGGATCCTGAGAGAGGGAGCAGAAGCGCTATGTGTACCCCTAACAACAATATTCAATACATCTATCGAAACAGGGAGATTGCCTGAGGCATGGAAGACAGCAAATGTAGTTCCAATCTTTAAAAAAGGAGACAGACATGAAGCATTAAACTACAGACCAGTGTCACTGACATGTATAGTATGCAAAGTCATGGAGAAGATTATCAGGAGAAGAGTGGTGGAACACCTAGAAAGGAATGATCTCATCAACAGCAGCCAACATGGTTTCAGGGATGGGAAATCCTGTGTCACAAACCTACTGGAGTTCTATGACATGGTGACACCAGTAAGACAAGAGAGAGAGGGGTGGGTGGATTGCATTTTTTTGGACTGCATGAAGGCGTTTGACACAGTTCCACACAAGAGATTAGTGCAAAAACTGGAGGACGAAGCAGGGATAACAGGGAAGGCACTACAATGGATCAGGGAATACTTGTCAGGAAGACAGCAGCGAGTCATGGTACGTGGCGAGGTGTCAGAGTGGGCACCTGTGACCAGCGGGGTCCCACAGGGGTCAGTCCTAGGACCAGTGCTGTTTCTAGTATTTGTGAACGACATGACGGAAGGAAAAGACTCCGAAGTGTCCCTGTTTGCAGATGACATGAAGTTGATGAGAAGAATTCACTCGATCGAAGACCAGGCAGAACTACAATGGGATCTGGACAGGCTGCAGACCTGGTCCAGCAATTGGCTCCTGGAGTTCAATCCCACCAAGTGCAAAGTCATGAAGATTGGGGAAGGGCAAAGAAGACCGCAGACGGAGTACAGTCTAGGGGCCAGAGACTACAAACCTCACTCAAGAAAAAGATCTTGGGGTGAGTATAACACCAGGCACATCTTCTGAAGTGCACATCAACCAAATAACGGCTGCAGCATATGGGCGCCTAGCAAACCTCAGAACAGCATTCCGACATCTTAATAAGGAATCGTTCAGGACCCTGTACACCGTGTACGTTAGGCCCATATTGGAGTATGCGGCACCAGTTTGGAACCCACACCTAGCCAAGCATGTAAAGAAACTAGAGAAAGTGTAAAGGTTTGCAACAAGACTAGTCCCAAAGCTAAGAGGTATGTCCTACGAGGAGAGGTTAAGGGAAATCAACCTGACGACACTGGAGGACAGGAGAGATAGGGGGGACATGATAACGACATACAAAATTCTGAGAGGAATTGACAAGATGAACAAAGGATGTTCCAGAGATTAAACACAGTAACAAGGGGACACAATTGGAAGTTGAAGACACAGATGAATCACAGGGATGTTAGGAAGTATTTCTTCAGCCACAGAGTAGTCAGTAAGTGGAATAGTTTGGGAAGCGATGTAGTGGAGGCAGGATCCATACATAGCTTTAAGCAGAGGTATGATAAAGCTCACGGTTCAGGGAGAGTGACCTAGTAGCGACCAGTGAAGAGGCAGGGCCAGGAGCTTGGACTCGACCCTTGCAACTTCAACTACGTGAGTACTACTAGGTGAGTACACACACACACACACACACACACACAGCATAGTAAGAAAATGAAGGAGAGGATAGCTGAAGAGAGCAGAATATGGGAGCTACAAGCCTAAGCAGCAGAAGCTAAGATACAGAGGTTAGAAGAGGAACTGAAAAAAGAGCAGTACAGACATTACATGGTGAACTGCTACATCCATCACAAACGAGGGAACTGTAAGGAACAAAGGAGTTACACTGTATGCAGAGACCCTGTCAGACCACTGTGGAGCCTGGAAAAAGACGAGGAGCACACCAGGAGCAAATTAGGGGACTTAAGAAAATGAAAGAGGCAAGCTATATGCAGTGTCCAGGAAAAGCTGAGAAGGGAAAATGACAGACCACTGTGCACAGGGAAATCAAACAGAAAAATGGAAATGGAGGCAACTAAATTGACTCAGGGGATGCAAAGGGAAATGCTGTGGGAGGATGAAGAGGAGAGGTCAGTTTTTTGAAGCAAAAGACAGGAGGAGAAAAAAAGCGATTGAAAGTATCATGAAAGCAATAGATGACGACATAACCCAGTTGACAAATTTTCTGAGAAATAGGGGGTTTGAAACAGGAAAAAATAGGCCAGTCGAAATGATTATAAGGCAGAATTGGCTCAAAACAGGATCCTGCAGAAGAAAGCACGACTAAGGGACATACCGACGTACCGGAGGATATACTTCAACGATGACAGAACACAAGAAGAAAGGCAAAAACTGAAAGAGAGGATGCAAAGGTGCGAGGAGGAAAGAGATGCAAAGACAGACATGAGTAGGAGAACCCAGACACAGAAAGAAGAGGAAATACAACCTCCCTCAGAACTACCTACAGAAGGACATCAATCATGAAAACCCCAAGCAACCAAACTAGCCCAAAACCCACACACCAAACCCACTGCCCCCTCCTCCCCCTCATCACAAATTCCACTCCACGGAAACCCCCCATAGTTCCCCACCAGGTCTCCTGCTCTCCCAACGACAATGTTCTCCCCATACCATAGATGCAATCTTTCCACGCAGATATCAGATCCTAAGGAAAGACAGAGGGAGCAGAGGGGAAGGAGGAGTTGTACTGCTCATTAAAAACTGATGGGAATTTGAGGAAATGAAAAGAATGGACGAAATGGGCGAAAGGGACTACATAGGTACAAATCAGACTGGGGGACATAAGGTTGTCATTGCAGAGATGTACAACCCTCCACAGAACTACAGGAGGCCAAGAGAAGAATATGAACAGAACAATGGTGGACACACTAGCTGAGGTGGCCAGAAGAGCTCACACGGGTAGAGCAAAGTTAATACTTATATGTGATTTCAATCACAAGGAGACTGATTGGGAAAACCTGGAGCGACAGGGAGGGTCCCGAAACAAGGAAAGCCAAGATGAAGGATGTGGTACTGGAAAACCTCATACATCAACATGTTACGGACACAATCACTGAGAGAAGCGAGGATGAACTAGCAAGACTGGACCTTGTACTCACGCTGAGTAGCTCGGACATCGAGGACATCCCACATGAAAGGCCCCTAGGAGCTAGTGGTCACACAGTTCTGAGCTCTGAATGCATAATAGAGTAACAGTTGAAGAGGGTAGCAGGAGTAAGATGGAAGAAGCCAAGCTACACAGTCATGAGGAACATCCTGCAGGAGGTTCAATGGGAAAGAGAATTGGTAGGAAAAACACAGCAACAAAATGCAAGGAGGCAGAGGAGAAGTTTGTTATCGAGAGTAACAGAGATAATGGGAAGACCAGAACGAGCCCTTGGTTTACCCAAAAGTGTAGGTAGGCAAAAAAATATGCTAGAGAATGGAAAAGGTACAGATGTCAAAGGACCAAGGAAAATAAAGAGATTAGTCGAAAAGCCAGAAACGAATATGAACAAATAAGGGGGAAAGCCCAGTGACAGTTCGAAAACGACATAGCATCGAAAGTCAAGTATGACCTGAAGCTGTCGTATAGCCGCATCAGGAGGAAGACAACAGTCAAGGACCAGGTAATCAGGCTGGGGATGGAAGGTGGGGAACTCACAAGAAATGACCAAGAAGTATGTCAGGAGCTCAACATGAGATTTAAGGAAGCATTTACAGAGGAGACAGAAAAGACTCCAGAAAGTCAGAACAGGGTGATACGCCAACAAGGGATGTACCAACAAGCGCTGGATGAGATACACACAACCGATGAGTAGGTGAAGAAACTGCTTAATGAACTTGATACCTCAAAGACGGTGGGATTGAACATCTCTCCGTGGGTTCTTAGAGAGGGAGGAAAGACATTGTGTGTGCCACTAACAAAAATTTTCAACAAATCCATTGGAACTGGGCAACTATTTGAGGTATGGAAGACGGCAAATGTAGTCCCCCAGTGTCACTGACGGGTATAGTATGCAAAATCATGGAGAAGAGTATCAGTAGGAGAGTGAGGGAGCACTTAGAACAGAACAAGCTTGCAAACGACAACCAGCACGGTTCCAGAAAGGAAAATCCTGTGTCACAAACCTACTGGACTTTTATGACAAGGTAACAGAAGTAAGACACGAAAGAGAGGGGTGGGTTGATTGCATTTTCTTGGACAGTAAGAAGGCCTTCAACACAGTTCCTCACAAGAGATTAGTGCAAAAGCTAGAGGATCAGGCACGCATAACAGGAAGGGCACTGCAATGGATCAGAGAATATCTGACAGGGAGGCAACAACGAGTCACAGTAAGTGACGAGGTGTCAGAGTGGACTACTGTGACAAGCGGGGTTCCGCAGTGGTCAGTCCTAAGACCAGTGCTATTTTTGGTATATGTGAATGACATGACGGAAGGGATAAACTCAGGTGTCCCTGTTTGCAGATGATGTGAAATTGATGAGAAGAATTAAATCGGATGAATATCAGACAGGCCTATAAAGAGACCTAGACAGTATGCAAGCCTGGTCCAACAACTGGTTCCTCTAATTTAACCCCGCCAAATGCAAAATCATGAAAATCGGGGAATAGCAAGGAAGACCACAGAGAGAGTGTAGGCTAGGTGGCCAAAGACTGCAAACATCACTTAAGGAAAAGATCTTGAGGTGAGTACAGTACCGAGCACATCTTCTGAGGTGCAAATCAACCAGATATCTGCTGCAGCATCTGAGCGCCTGGCAAACCTGAGAATAATATTCTGATACCTCAGTAAGGAATCGTTCAAGACTCTGCATACGGTGTACGTCAGGCCCATACTGGAGTACGCAGCACCAGTTTGGAACCCACACCTGGTCATAGAACAAGACTAGTTCCATAGCTAAAGGGAATGTCCTACGAAAAATGGTGATGGGAAAATGGCCTGACAACACTGGAGGACATTAGAAACAAGGGAGACATGATAATGACATGCAAATTACTGCAAGGTATTGAGAAGGTGAACAGAAACAGAATGTTCTAGAGATGGGACACAGAAGCTGGGGGGCCACAGTTTGAAGTTGATGACTCAGATGAGTCAAAGGATGTTTAGTCATAGAGTTATCAGGAAGTGGAATTGTCTGGCAAGTGACATAGTGGAGGCAGAAACCATACAAGTTTTAAAACAAGGTTTGATAAAGCTCATGGAGCAGGGAGAGAGAGGACCTAGTAGCGATCAGTGAAGAGGTGTGTCCAACAGCTATGACTCACCCCCTGCAACCACAAATAGGCGAGTACAAATAGGTGAGTACATACACACACACTCACACGTTCCGATACCTCAGTAAGGATTCGTTTAAGACTCTGTATACCATTTACGTCAGGCCCATACTGGAGTATGCAGCACCAGTTTGGAATCCACACCTAGTCAAGCACGTCAAGAAATTAGAGAAAGTGCAAAGGTTTGCAACAAGACTAGTCCCAGAGCTACGGGGATTGTCCTACGAAGAAAGGTTGAGGGAAATCGGCCTGACGACACTGGAGGACAGGATGGTCAGGGGAGACATGATAACGACATATAAAATACTGCGCGGAATTGACAAGGTGGACAAAGACGGGATGTTCCAGAGAAGGGACACAGACACAAGAGGTCACAATTGGAAGTTGAAGACTCAGATGAATCAAAGGGATGTTAGGAAGTATTTCTTCAGTCATAGAGTAGTCAGGCCGTGGAATAGCCTAGAAAGTGACGTAGTGGAGGCGGGAACCATACATAGTTTTAAGGCGAGGTATGATAGAGCTCATGGAGCAGGGAGAGAGAGGACATAGTAGCAATCAGCGAAGAGGCGGGGCCAGGAGCTGTGACTCGACCCCTGCAACCACAAATAGGTGAGTACAAATAGGTGAGTACACACACACACACACACACACACACACACACACATACACACACACACACACACACAGAAGACAGGTAGGTCCCCTGCAGAGGCATTATCAGACCATCGAAAGATCCAGGAAATGTTTAGGAAAGCAGAAATGGAGATACTTAAATTGGATCATGAGATATGACGGGAAATGCAAAGGGAAGATAAAAGGAAGAGGTCAGTTTGTGTTCACGGGCTTCGGGAGACAGAATGGACAATTTACGAAGAACAACAGCAAGGAGAGGAAAAAAGGGACCTAAAGTATCATGAAAGAGAAAGAAGAGGAAGACATGACCCAGCTGATAAATTTTCAGATAATAGGGGTTTCTCAAGGGGAAGAAACTATCCAGTCAAATTCATTTTCAAGTGAGAAACGGTGCTAAATAGCATCCTGCAGAAGAACCCACAACTAAGGGGCTCATGAAATTACCAGCAAGTGTATCTTGACCGCGACAGAGCACGGGAACATAGAAACTCAGAGGATACAAAGACACAAGGGGCAGGAAAGAGAGTCAAAGATGGAGATGGGCAGGATAACTCAGACTCAAGAAGAAGAGGAAACACAACTTTCCTCAGAGCCACCTACACAAGACCCTCACCTCTGACAACCCTACCGCAACCAAGCAAAATAACCCAAAACAACCCACACTTCGTACCTACAGTCCCCATCACAAACTCCACCTTCACAGCAGCCCCCCCCCCCATAGTATTCTGCAAGGTCTTCCACTCCCTTCATCACAACAAACCCCCCAGACCACAGTACATTGTATTAGAAAAGAAGCTGAAGGTTTGGGATACCAAAGCACATGGAATAACAAATAAATGTGAGGAGAGACGTGAAATAATCATGGAGAAATCCCCAGACATCATAGCACTCACAGAAATGAAGCTCATGGGGATGATAGCAGATGGTATGTTTCCATTTAGATATCAGATGCTGTGGAAAGATAGAGGGAGCAGAAGAGGAGGAGGAATTAGGTAATTAGATTGAGGATGAAAGGTGGGCAGATCACAATACATGACAAAGAAGTATGAGAAAAGCTCAACACGAGAATCAAGGAAGTGTTTTCAGTGGAGACAGAGAAGCCTCAAGTAAACTGGGATAGACTGGTACACCAACAAGTGCTGGACACATTGCAAACAACGGAGGAGGTGAAGAGGCTGCTAAATGAACTAAATACCTGAAATACGGTGGTACCGGATAACATCTCTCCATGGGTTCTTAGAGAGGGAGCAGAGGCATTATGTGTGCCACTTACAACAATCTTAGAAACATCTATTGAAACAGGGAAACTACCTGGGGGTGGAAAACGGCAAATGTAGAGCGAATGGAGACAGACAGGTGGCATTAAACCACAGACCATTCACTGACATGCAAAGTATACAAAGTCATGGAGAAGATTATCAGGAGAAAAGTGGTGGACCACCTAGAAAGGAATGAGCTTATAAATGATAAACAGCACAGTTTCAGGAAAGGGAAATCCTATGTCACAAACCTACTGAAGTTTTACAAGGTGACAGAAGTAAGACTGCAAGAAGGCCTTCTACAAAATTCCACACAACAGAGTAGTGCAAAACCTTGAGGAGAAAGCAGGAATAGCAGGAAAGGCATTGCAAAGGATAAAAAAAAATGCCTGACAGGAAGGAAACAACGTGTGATGGTACGTGACGAGGTGTCAGTGTGGGCGCCTGTGACGAGCAGAGTTCTACAAAGGTCAGTCCTAGGACCGGTGCTGTTTCTGGAATTTGTGAATAACATGCTGAAAAGGGATAGATTCAGAGGTGTTCCTGTTTGCAGATGATGTGAAGCTAATGCAAAGAATTTAAGACAGGGTTTGACAAAGCTCATGGAGCAGAGAGAGAGAGGACCTAGTAACAATCAGTGAAGAGGCGGGGCCAGGAGCTATGATTCGATCCCTGCAATTACAAACAGGTGAGTACAGATAGGTGAGTATACATACATGTGATGTGAAGTTAATGAGAAGAATTAAATCAGATGAGGATCAGGCAGGACAACAAAGAGATCTGGACAGGCTGGACACCTGGTCCAGCAACTGGCTACTCGAATTTAACTTCACCAAATGCAAAGTCATGAAGATCGGGGAAGGGCAAAGAAGACCGCAGACAAAGTATAGACTAGGTGGCCAACGACTGTAAACCTCACTCAAGGAGAAAGATCTTGAGGTAAGTATAATATAGCACATCTCTGGAAGCACACGTCAACCAGATAACTGCTGCAGCATATGGACGCCGGGCAAACCTGAGAATAGCGTTCCGATACCTCTGTAAGGAACCGTTCAAGACACTGTATACCGTGTACGTTAGGCCCATACTGGAGTATGCAGCACCAGTTTGGAACCCACACCTGGTCAAGAACGTCAAGAAATTAGAGAAAGTGCAAAGGTTTGCAACAAGGCTAGTTGCAGAGGTAAGGGGAATGTCCTACGAAGAAAGGTTAAGGGAAATAGGTCTGACGACACTTGAGGACAGGAGGGTTAGCGGAGACATGATAACGACATACAAAATTCTGCGAGGTATAGATAGGGTGGACAGAGACAGGATGTTCCAGAGATGGGACACAGAAACAAGGGGTCACAATTGGATATTGAAGACTCAGATGAGCCAAAGGGATGTTAGGAAGTATTTCTTCAGTCACAGAGTTGTCAGGAAGCGGAATAGTTTGGGAAGTGATGTAGTGGAGGCAGGAACCATACATAGTTTTCAGACGAGGTATGATAAAGCTCATGGAGCAGGGAGAGGACCTAGTAGCGATCAGTGAAGAGGAGGGACCAGGAGCTGAGTCTCAACCCCTGAAACCACAAATAGGTGAGTACACACACACACACACACACACACACACACACACACACACACACACACACACACACACACATACACACATACGCGTGCGCGCTCTCACTCTATAACAGAGGAAGTAAACACTGAGTGCTCGTTTAAACAAGTGTTAGCCAGAGTTAAGATTTTTAACGTAAAAGGATGATGGGTCCACAGCCTCTCCCACCGTGCCAGCTGTCACCCCACCAGCTGTCACCCCACCCTGTTTAGTGCCAGCTGTCACCCCACCCTGTTTAGTGCCAGCTGTCACCCCACTCTCTACAGTTCCAGCTGTCACCTCACCCTGAATAGTGTCAGCTGTCACCTCCCCCCCTCCTTTATAGTACCAGCTATCACCCCACCCTTTATAGAACCAGCTGTCACCCCACCCTGTGTAGTGAAAGGTGGTACTTCTTGTAGTGCCAGCTGTGTTGGTTGTTACCACCACCCACTACTGTTCATTCTGTTACTCCTCCCCTCATACCAGATGCATATTATGATGTATCTCTCTCGCCTGCATTCCAAGGAGTACAAGTCAAGGGACTTCCTTTCTCATTACATTGTCAAATGCTTCAAATTTCCGAACACTAGTGACCTGACCTTTGCTTATCCTCCTCTCCGTCCTACGTCTTCTGGTGCTTTATTGTACATAAGCGTACAGTGAAAGTGTTAAATGCTGCCCTCCACACCTGTAATACAGAGCAGACAGAAATTTAGTATATAGGATCACGGAGCAATGATATGATGGTTATTCTGTGTAAGGCATCACTAACTGTCGACAATTTCTTCAACTTCTTTCTCAAAACATCACGAATTTTCGATCTGTAGACGATATTCTACACATTGTTCCATCAGACTCTACCTACATCAATCCAGAAACATCTTTTTCCTTCACAGAAATCAAATGTACAAGCTAAGAGCTGTTATCCTGCCTCAGCTCGTGTCAGTGTCCAGCGTCATCCTGCCTCAGCTCGTGTCAGTGTCCAGCGTCATCTGAGTATTAGGAAGTGAATGCTAAAGAAAGGTATGAGATTAAAATATGTGGAATCTGATACAGTTTGGGAACTGTCAAAACTGATCTTAACCGATAACACAGTTTTCATGGGAGGTTATGAGGGGAAGTTGCAGAGGATAATTGAGGAATTTTGGAGGGTATTTTAAGAACATAAGAAACATTGAACACTGCAGCAGGCAATGCAAGTCCAAGTCGCCTACCAGCTTTTGACATAGACCCAACCTAGTAGGGTCCAGGAGACACCCACTTAAGGAAAGAGCATGGCATCAGACCTACTAGCACAAGCTAATAAGAACATAAGAATGGAGGAACACTAGAGAAGGCCTACTGGCCCATACAATGCAGGTCCTTATCAACACTACTATTACCCAAAGCTACCCAAGAATTTACTCCCATACCCACGACACCAATCAAACCCATACCCTCCCACTTATATATTTGTCCAATCTTCTTCAAAGCTACCCAAAATCCCAGCCTAGATCACGCTGCTCGGAAGATTGTTCCACGCATCTACAACTCTGTTTGAAAACCAGTACTTACCTATGTCCTTTCTAAATCAAAATTTATCCAACTTACATCCATTATTTCTGGTTCTTACCTGGTTCGACATCTTCAATACTTTATTAATATCACCTTTGTTTATGCACATCACCACTTATACGCTTCGATGATATCTCTCGCAGAGAGAGCACACACTAGACAAGTCTTCTAGGTGAAGACTTTTCTAGTGTGCTCTCTGTGAATCTGAACAAGATATCCTCTCTTGAGCAACTCTACCAGAAGCTTTTGGGGGCACTGAGGGTGGGTAAGCTTGAGATACAGCGACTGACTGAGGAAAAGAAGAGGATTTGTAGTAATCCTCCCGAATCTTCAAGCCAAGAGAGGAACCTGGACAGTGGCTGGAAAGAATGGGACGAAGTTAAGGATCAACAGGATGGATGGAGAGGTAAACACAAAGAAGATCCAGGAGACTGTTGTGGAAACATAGAACCCATTCTCCGTGCTACCCGTTGAATGTGAGTCGACTACTGGGAACGTCACGACGAACGACACCAAGGAAGGTAAAAACACTGTTGTTGTTGGGGATAGCCAGGTTAGGTGCATGGATAGGGCCTTCTGCTTGAAGGACAGGAGCAGGAGACAGAGGGTTTGCTTTCCTGGGGCTGGGATGGAGGATATTGTTAGCCGGCTTGACAACATCATGAACGGTAATGGGATCAATCCTATTATCTGCCTCAGTGCTGGAGGCAATGATGTAGGCAAGCGTAGAAGTGAGGAGTTAGTTACAAGATACAGGACGGTAGTAGACATAATTAGGAAGAAAGGGGGGGGGCGCCGTGTTACATGTGGCATTTTGCCAAGAAGAGGTGTTGGAAATAAATGGTTGTCCAGAGCAATTGATATTAATTGTTGGCTGGACAAACACTGTAAGGATAATGCAGTACCATTCATTGACAACTGGGACAACTTCTATGGCCGAAATGATATATATGCCAGGGATGGGGTTCACTTATCCAGGGCAGGTGTGGGTTTTCTTGCTAACTCAGTTGAGGGGGTTGTTAGGATTTTAAACTAGGATTAGTTAGAAGTATGGGTTTAGAAATGGAAACTAATGAGTATGGATATTTTGACTTAGGCTTTGATATTATGAATCTTAATAATAACAGTCATGGAGTAACTCTGGATAATGATAATTACAGAAATTATGTAAAGGCGAAGGTGAATAGGAAAAATGTGCAGAAGAAAAAACATATGATGGTATTTTATGCTAACAGTCGAAGTGCAAGAAATAAAATTAATGAACTACGTTTGGTAGCATGTGCTGGGAACTTTGATATCATTGCATTAACTGAAACGTGGTATGATTTAAAGAGTCGGGATATGACTGCTGAGTGTAATATTCAGGGATTTAAGTTGTTCAATGTGGATAGATGTAATGGGAAGGGGGGAGGAGTTGCATTGTATGTTCGAGAAAATATTAATTGTTGCATAAAAACAGGTATAAAAATAGATGGAGCAGTAACAGAGTCTGTTTGGGTAGAGTTCGTGGAGGGTCAAGAAAAACTAATTCTAGGTGTAATATACCGACCTCCAGGCTTGGATCACGATAGAGGGAGACTTCTTGGGGACGAAATTGTTAGGGCTTCTGGACACAATAACATAGTCATAGTAGGGGACTTTAACTTTAGTCAAATTGACTGGACTTTTTTGACTGGTAACTTGGAGTCCAGTGACTTTATGGAAACAGTTCAGGACTGTTTTCTGAAGCAGTGTGTAACAGAGCCTACCAGAGGTACTCTATCGAAGGCTTTACTAAAACCCAGATAAATAGTATCATATTCTTCATTACTGTCTACAGCCTCAAATGTTTTATTGATGTAAGTAAATTTGTCAGGCAGGAACGACCTCTTTGAACCTATGTAAGGTTCATTATTCAAATTATGCTTCTCAAGGTTACTGTTAATAATATCAGCTATAATTGATTTTAATAATTTGCCTACTAAAGATGTCAGGCTTATTGGACGGTAATTTGAAGGAACGGACTTATCCCCTGATTTGAATATAGGAACCACATTAGCCATCTTCCACAACTCTGACCCAACACTGGTAAGGATGGACGAGTTAAAAACACTTGTTAATGGCTGACTAAGTTCCTTCTTGCATTCCCTAAGTACCCTGGAAAACAACTCGTCGGGCCCCGGGGACTTATTTTGTTTCAGTTTATCTGTCTGTCTGAATTCTTTAGGAACTGAATAATTGTTAATTTCTGGAATCTCATTTATGTCTTCCTGTGTAAAAACTGACTAAAAATAGGCATTAAATAGAGAACACATTTCCAGTTCGTTATCCGTCAGCTGTCCATTCCCAGTTTTCAGAGGTCCTACTTTTTCCTTCACCTTCGTCCTATACACTTGAAAGAACCCTTTTGTATTGACCTTTGATTCATTAGCAACTCTAATTTCATAGTCACGTTTAGCCTTGCTAATCCCCTTTTCTACTCCTCTTTTAAACTGAACATATTGGTCACCGTTCAACAAATAAAGTCAATATGTCATCAACCTCTGTCTCATTTCCTTTAAAGTTCTTTATTCCTTCTTCCCAATAAACGACCCACATCAGTCGTCCAACACATAGGTAACTAACTACTGCTAAGTAAAAAATTCTTATTATTTCCACTCTTGCCAGGGACCAAACCTTGGTCTCTCAATGTGCAAGAAGAAGCAGCTACCAAATGAGCCACGAGACACATGGAATCTAGTGATAGCAGACACAAGATGAAGACCAGACAACTTTGCTAGTAGGAAATATGTGAATCAAGAGTTTCGATGACAGGAAGGTGACACGTTCCTCGCCAGTGTTGACACTCACCCGTGATGCTGCGCAGGTACTTCCATCCTCTCGTGACGCCTTCAGGTTGTTGTGGGAGGTGTTGACGGGTGGTGGAGAGGGGAGATGAAGGGTGATGAAGAGGGAAGGTGAAGGGCGAGGTGGAGAAGTGAGGTAGGCGATGGAGAGAGTAGGTGAGGGGCGAGTGAGATCGAAGATAGGAGGTGAGGGAGAAGGGTGAAGAAGAGAGGTGAGAGCGGAGAAGATGTAAGAAACATCAAAGGAAGTCTGCCTCACCTGGTTTACGAGTCACCGCCCAAGTCTTCCCCTCCGTTTATGTGGAACAAGAATGTTGATTTACTGAATATTTGAGACGATGATTTCTCGGTGTGACTGTTGAGCTGTAAGAAACAATGTATATTTGCCGTATGACTCAGATATTTGAGAACTACTGGTGTGGCAGTACATGAAATTAGATCACACTCACACTCAGTCACAGGGTTGTCAAGAAGTGGAAAAGCCTGGGTAGTGATGTAGTAGAAGCAGGATCCATACATAGCTTTAAGAAGAGGTATGATAAAGCTGACGGAGCGGAAAGAGCGACCGGGTAGCAGCCAGTTGAAGAGGCGGGGCCAGGAGCTGTGTCTCGACCCCCGAAACCACAACTAGGTGAGTACAACTAGGTGAGAAGTCATGAAGATTGGGGAAGGGCAAAGAAGACCGCAGACACAATATAGTTTAGATGGCCAAAGACTGCAAACCTCACTCAAGGAAAAAGATCTGGGGGTGAGTATAACACCGAGCATATCTCCTGAGGCGCACATCAATCAGATAACTGCTGCAGCATACGGGCGCCTGGCAAACCTACGGATAGCGTTCCGATACCTCAGTAAGGATTCGTTTAAGACTCTGTACACCATCTACGTCAGGCCCATACTGGAGTATGCAGCACCAGTTTGGAATCCACACCTAGTCAAGCACGTCAAGAAATTAGAGAAAGTGCAAAGGTTTGCAACAAGACTAGTCCCAGAGCTACGGGGATTGTCCTATGAGGAAAGGTTGAGTGAAATCGGCCTGACGACACTGGAGGACAGGAGGGTCAGAGGAGACATGATAACGACATATAAAATACTGCGCGGAATAGACGAGGTGGACAAAGACGGGATGTTCCAGAGATGGGACACAGACACAAGAGGTCACAATTGGAAGTTGAAGACTCAGATGAATCAAAGGGATGTTAGGAAGTATTTCTTCAGTCATAGAGTAGTCAGGCCTTGGAATAGCCTAGAAAGTGATGTAGTGGAGGCAGGAACCATACATAGTTTTAAGGCGAGGTATGATAGAGCTCATGGGGCAGGGAGAGAGAGGACCTAGTAGCAATCAGCGAAGAGGCGGGGCCAGGAGCTGTGACTCGACCCCTGCAACCACAAATAGGTGAGTACAAATAGGTGAGTACACAGGACTTCAAAGAGACCTGGACAGACTGAACACCTGGTCCAGCAAATGGCTTCTCGAATTTAATGCTGCCAAATGCAAAGTCATGAAGATAGGGGAAGGGCACAGAAGACCACAGACAGAGTATAGGCTAGGTGGCCAAAGACTGCAAACCTCACTCAAGGAGAAAGATCTTGGGGTGAGTATAACACCGAGCATGTCTCCGGAAGCACACATCAACCAGATAACTGCTGCAGCATATGGGCGCCTGGCAAACCTGAGAACAGCATTCCGATACCTTAGTAAGGAATCATTCAAGACACTGTACACCGTGTATGTCAGGCCCATACTGGAGTAAGCAGCACCTGTTTGGAACCCGCACTTGATAAAGCACGTCAAGAAACTAGAGAAAGCACGAAGGTTCGCGACAAGGTTAGTTCCAGAGCTATGGGGAATGTCCTATGAAGAAAGATTAAGGGAAATCGGCCTGACGACACTGGAGGACAGGAGGATCAGGGGAGACATGATAACGACATATAAAATACTGCGTGGAATAGACAAGGTGGGCAAAGACAGGATGTTCCAGGGAGGGGACACAGAAACAAGAGGCCACAATTGGAAGTTGAAGACACAAATGAGTCAGAGAGATATTAGGAAGTATTTCTTCAGTCATAGAGTTGTCAGGCAGTGGAATAGCCTAGAAAATGAGGTAGTGGAGGCAGGAACCATACACAGTTTTAAGGCGAGGTTTGATAAAGCTCATGGAGCGGGGAGAGAGAGGGCCCAGTAGCAACCGGTGAAGAGGCGGGGCCAGGAGCTAAGACTCGGCCCCTGCAACCACAAATAGGTGAGTACAAATAGGTGAGTACACACACAGAGGGAGCAGAGACGCTGTGTGTGTGCCACCAACCACACTCGTCAACACATCCCATGTAACTGGGCAACTACCTGACGTAAATAAGACAACAAATGTAGTTCCATTTTTAAAAAAAGGAGACAGAAAAGAGGCACTGAACTATAGACCTGTGTTATGCAAAGTTATGGACAAAATTATCAGGAGGGGAGTGAGGGAGCACCTGAAACGGAACAAGATTATAAATGACAACCAGCATGGATTCATGGAAGGCCAATCCTGTGTCACAAACCTTCTGGAATTTCATGACAAGGTTACAGAAGCAAGACGAGAGAAAGGGGTGGGTGGATTGCATTTTCCTGGACTGCAGGAAGGCCTTCGACACAGTTCCTCATAAGAGATTAGTGCAGAAGCTTGAGGATCAGGCACGTATAACAGGGAGGGCACTGCAATGAATCAGAGAATACCTGACAGGGAGGCAACAACGAGTCATGGTACGTGAAGAGGTATCACAGTGGCGCCTGTGACGAGCGGAGTCCCACTGGGGTCAGTTCTAGGACCAGTGCTATTTTTTATATAAGTGAATAACATGATGGAAGGGATAGACTCTGAAGTGTCCCTGCTCGCAGATGATGTGAAGTTGATGAGAAGAATTAAATTGGATGAGGATGAGGCAGGACTACAAAGAGACCTGGACAGGCTGGACACGTGGTCCAGAAACTGGCTTCTCGAATTCAACCCTGCCAAATGCAAAGTCA
Source organism: Cherax quadricarinatus (assembly GCF_038502225.1). NCBI lineage: Eukaryota > Metazoa > Arthropoda > Malacostraca > Decapoda > Parastacidae > Cherax > Cherax quadricarinatus. The sequence continues at coordinate 34,668,128 of NC_091324.1, forward strand.
TGAAGATTGGGAAAGGGCAAAGAAGACCGCAGACAGAGTATAGGCTAGGTGGACAAAGACTACAGACCTCACTCAAGGAGAAAGACCTTGGGGTGACCATAACACCGAGCACATCACCGGAGGCACACATCAACCAGATAACTGCTGCAGCATACGGGCGCCTGGCAAACCTGAGAATAGAGTTCCGATACCTTAATAAGGAATCGTTCAAGACACTGTACACTGTGTACATCAGGTCCATACTGGAGTATGCAGCACCAGTTTGGAACCCACACCTGGTAAAGCACGTCAAGAAATTGGAGAAAGTGCAAAGGTTTGCAACAAGGCTAGTTTCCAGAGCTCTGGGAAATATCCTACGATGAAAGGTTGAGGGAAATGTGACTGACGACACTGGAGGACAGAAGGGTCAGGGGAGACATGATAACGACATACAAGATACTGCGTGGAATAAATAAGGTGGACAGAGACAGGATGTTCCAGAGAGGGGACACAGAAACAAGGGGTCACAGTTGGAAGCTGAAGACTCTGATGAGTCAATGGGATGTTAGGAAGTATTTCTTCAGTCATAGAGTAGTCAGGAAGTGGAATAGTCTGGCAAGTGATGTAGTGGAGGCAGGAACCATACATAGCTTTAAGACGAGGTACAATGGAGCAGGAGGATAGAGGACCTAGTAGCGGTCAGTGAAGAGGCGGGGCCAGGAGCTGAGTCTCGATCCCTACAACCACAATTAGGTGAATGAGGTAAGTATTCACACACACATACACACACAGACACACACACACACACACACACACACACACACACACACACACACACACACAGACACACACACACACACACACACACACACGCACACACATGAGTTATGAGGCATTAAACTACAGACCAAAGTAACTGAGATGGATAATAAGCAGTCATGGAGAAGATTATTGGGAGGAGAGTAGTGAAGCACCTAGAAAGTAACAAGCTTATACACGACAACCAGCACGATTTCAGGGAAGGAAAATCCTGTGTCACAAACCTACTAAAGTTTTAAGACAAGGTTATGGAAGACAAGAGAGAGGGGGGTGGGTCAAGTCCATTTTATTGGACAGCAAGAAGTCTTTCGACACATTTCCGCACAAGAGATTATTATAAAAGCTAGAAGATCAGGCACGTTTAAAAGGAAAGGCACTGCAATGGATCGGAGACTTCCTGACAGGGAGGCAACAGCGAATCATGGAACGTGACGAGGTTTCAGTCAGGGCACCTGTGACGAGCGGGGTTCCCCAGTGGTCAGTCAAAGGACCTGTCCTGTTTCTGGTATATATGAATGACAGGACGGAAGGGATAGACTCTGAAGTGTCCTTGTTTGCAGATGATGTGAAGATAATGAGGAGAATAAAATCAGATGGGGATCAGCCAGGACTACAGAAGGTCCTGGATAGGCTACAAGACTAGTCCAGCAACTGGCTCCTAGATTTTAACCCCACCAAATGCAAAGTCATGAAGATCGGTTAAGGGAAAAGAAGACCAGACAGAGTACTGGCTAGGTGGCCAAAGACTGCAAACCTCACTCATAACGAAGGACTTTCGGGTGAGTATAATACCGAGCACATCTCCTGAGGCACATATCAGTGAGATAACTGCTGCAGCATATGGGCGCCTGCAAACTTAAGAATAGCGTTCCGATACCTCTGTAAGAAATCGTTCAAGACTCTGTACACCGTGTTCGTCAGGCCCATACTAGAGCATTCAACACCAGTATGGAACCCACACCTGGTCAAGCACGTCAGGAAATTAGAGAAAGTGCAAAGGTTTGCAACAACACTAGTCCCGGAGCTAAGGGGTATGTCCTACGAGGAGAGATTAATAAGAGAAATCTAAGTGATGACACTGGAGGACAGGAGGGATAAATGGGACATGAAAAAGACATAAAATTCTGAGAGGAATTAACAAGGTAGATAGGGACACGAAGTTTGCAGAGATGGGACACAGGAACAAGGGGTTACCATTGGAAGTCGAAGATTTATGAGTCACAGGGACCTTGACTCACGAAATCGTGATGACACGATTGCAAACAAACCATACCAAGGGCGGGATTTGAACCCGCGGTCAGAGAGTCTCAAAACTCCGGACTCTCTGACCGCGGGTTCAAATCCCGCCCGTGGTATGGTTTAGTCACAGGGAAGTTAGGAAGTATTTCTTCAGTTACAGAGTTGTCAGGAAATGGAATAGTCTGGGATCCATACATAACTTTAACAAGAGGTATGATAAAGCTTATGAAACAGGGAGAGAGTGGACATACAGCAACCTCAGAAGAGGCGGGGCCAGGAGCTATGAATCAACTCTTCCAACCACAGTTATATGAGTACACAAACACACAGGGAGAGAGTGGACTTAATAGCGATCAACGAAGAGGTGGGGCCATGAGCTGTGATCCGACCCTTGCAACCACAAATAGGTGAGTACACATTTATACACACACACGCGATGAGGTACGCGATGAGGTGTCAGAGTGGGCGCCTGTGACGAGCGGGGTCCCACAGGGGTCAATCCCAGGACCGGTGCTGTTTCTGGTATATGTGAATGACATGACGGAAGGAATAGACTCAGAAGTGTCCCTGTCTGCAGGTGATGTGAAGTTAATGAGGAGAATTCAGTCTGAGGAGGATAAGACAAGACTACAGAGGGATCTGGACAGGCTGCAGACCTGGTCCAGTTACTGGCTCCTGAAGTTCAACCCCAGAAAGTGCAAAGTCATGAAGATCGGGGAAGGGCAAACTAGACCACAGACAGAGTACAGTCAAGAGGGCTAAAGACTACAAACCTCACTCAAGGAAAAGGATCTTGGAGTGTGTATAATACCGAGCACATCTCCTGAGGCACACATCATCCAAATAACCACTGTAGCATATGGGCAAGTAGCTAACTTGAGGATAGCATTCTGACCTCTCAGTAAGTTAGTCGGTCAGGACTCTGTACACCGTGTACGTCAGGCGCATATTGGAGTATGCAGCACCAGTTTGGAATCCACACCTAGCCAAGCACGTCAGGAAAGTAGAGAAAGTGCAAAGGTTTGCAACGAGATTAGTCCTGGAGATAAAGGGTATGCCCTGCGAAGAGAAGTTAAGAGAACTCGACCTGACGACAATGGGGGACAGGAGGGACAGGGGGGCCATGATAATGACATATAAAATAATAAGGAATTGACAAGGTAGATAGAGACAGTATGTTCCTAAGATGGGACACAGCAACAAGTGGTCATAATTGGATGTTGAAGACTCAGATGAATCACAGGGATGTTAAGAAGTATTTCTTCAGCCACAGAATTATCGGGAAGTGGTATAGTCTTGAAAGTGACCTAGTGAAAGCAGGAACCATACATATGTTTAAGAAGAGGTGTGATAAAGGTCATGGAACAGAGAGAGAATGGAGCTGATGGCGTCCAGTAAAGAAACGATACCAGGAGCTATGACTGGACTCCTGCAACCACAATTAGATGAGTACAGTTTGGTGAGTACGGTTAACCTTATGACTGATACAGTGCCAGAGGTGTCTCAGTCAACCAGTGAACTGCAACCAACTGCAATCTGTGAACCACAGAAACATCATAGAAGGCAGTTTTAACTATAGCCATAACCTAGAGCCTTGATACCCACAAGGCGGAATGGAAAAACTATGCTAACACTGATCAAGAAATCTCTGTTAAAATGGACCAACAGCTGGAGCCCTGATATTCACAAAGAAAGTTTTAAGGCTCTCCTAACATAGCTCCGACCTGGTCGTCCAAGACTCTTGGCAAAACACCTGAAGCAAATAATAATCAAATTTATTTTGTGTTTCCATTAGTGGGAGAGACAAGACCAGCAGGTGAGGACACTAACTGACATCTATAATGTTCTCTGCTGACTCACTACTACTACTACTACTATTACTGCTACAACTTCTTTTACCACCTCTCCTACTACTATTACTACTACTATTACTACTACTACTACTACTAATACTAATACTACTACTACTGCTATTACTATTACTACTACTTTTTTTTTTGCTACTTCTACTACTGAGTCACGTGATATCACCTGATGTGAGGCCTGTAGTAAAAAAATCTCTCTCTCTCTCTCTCTCTCTCTCTCTCTCTCTCTCTACATAGCTGGTCATCGCTCGACAAGCACCGCTCTCTCCATCTGCTCCTGGTCCGGGGAGCATCCCTCTCGTCTCGGTCTGTTTGTTCCTAATTTAAACTGTTTTTGGTAGAGCATGGTTTCACTGGTGAGTCGGAACATACATCTTGTAACTCTGTGTATCTCTCTTCACAGAGCATTGTTTAGACTAAGTGATTTTTGACGTTTTGCTGAGGTTGTGTCGTACTGACACCCTAGGTCAGCCCAGGTCCCAAAGTAAAGCTTCTGACCTCTTTCGTTTGGCATCAACACACCATCGTAGTCGGGGATTTGGTTATTCTGAACTTAGATTCAGTATTAAGGAAGTTTTATGACTTTCAAGGAGGATCCGCTGATGGTCCCCAGTTAGGGTTGTTATTTTTTGTCTCCTTGTTCCTGACACTGTGCAGTTGCTTGCTACGTCATTGTTGTTCAACCAGAGGTTCGTCACATTGCTCAAGCAAGCTGTTTTGATTGCCTTATTGGTCAAGCAGATTATTTAAGGAGGTTCAGTCAGTCACTGTTTAAGTCTAAGTCGAGTCTAGTCTTACTGAGACATAAGAACAACTCTGAGCACATACACATTCTCACACTCGCTTATATATGCTGATGTTTTCTAACTGATAACAACATACCAGACGGTACTCAAGAGTCATACTGATATAAAATATACCGTCACCACTATATTCTTTCTTTTAGCACTACGAGAGAACTTTACGAGCTGATGTCCTAAATTATAGAAAATTATCTTGCTTTCCGTCCACCTAGACAACTCTGTTAATATATATTTCAATTTTTATTTCGTTAGTATCAATATAAATCGGAATCCTAAAACACTAATAAAAGTTATGAAAATTATCATGATAGCTGGAGCAAATACTTTCTGATAAACTGTAACAACACCACAAACTGTAACAACATCACAAACTGTAACAACACAACAAACTGTAACAACATCACAAACTGTAACAACATCACAAACTGTAACAACACCACAAACTGTAACAACACAACAAACTGTAACAACATCACAAACTGTAACAACATCACAAACTGTAACAACACCACAAACTGTAACAACACAACAAACTGTAACAACATCACAAACTGTAACAACATCACAAACTGTAACAACACCACAAACTGTAACAACATCACAAACTGTAACAACATCACAAACTGTAACAACACAACAAACTGTAACAACACAACAAACTGTAACAACACAACAAACTGTAACAACACAACAAACTGTAACAACATCACAAACTGTAACAACATCACAAACTGTAACAACATCACAAACTGTAACAACACCACAAACTGTAACAACATCACAAACTGTAACAACACAACAAACTGTAACAACATCACAAACTGTAACAACATCACAAACTGTAACAACATCACAAACTGTAACAACACAACAAACTGTAACAACATCACAAACTGTAACAACACCACAAACTGTAACAACACAACAAACTGTAACAACATCACAAACTGTAACAACATCACAAACTGTAACAACACCACAAACTGTAACAACACAACAAACTGTAACAACATCACAAACTGTAACAACACCACAAACTGTAACAACACCACAAACTGTAACAACATCACAAACTGTAACAACACAACAAACTGTATCAACATCACAAACTGTAACAACATCACAAACTGTAACAACATCACAAACTGTAACAACATCACAAACTGTAACAACACCACAAACTGTAACAACACCACAAACTGTAACAACACCACAAACTGTAACACCACCACAAACTGTAACAACACCACAAACTGTAACAACACAACAAACTGTAACACCACCACAAACTGTAACAACACCACAAACTGTAACAACACCACAAACTGTAACAACACCACAAACTGTAACAACACCATAAACTGTAACAACACAACAAACTGTAACAACACCACAAACTGTAACAACACAACAAACTGTAACAACACAACAAACTGTAACAACACCACAAACTGTAACACCACCACAAACTGTAACACCACCACAAACTGTAACAACACCACAAACTGTAACAACACAACAAACTGTAACAACACCACAAACTGTAACAACACAACAAACTGTAACAACATCACAAACTGTAACAACACAACAAACTGTAACAACACAACAAACTGTAACAACACAACAAACTGTAACAACATCACAAACTGTAACAACACCACAAACTGTAACAACACCACAAACTGTAACAACATCACAAACTGTAACAACATCACAAACTGTAACAACATCACAAACTGTAACAACATCACAAACTGTAACAAAACAACAAACTGTAACAACATCACAAACTGTAACAACACAACAAACTGTAACAACACAACAAACTGTAACAACACAACAAACTGTAACAACACAACAAACTGTAACAACATCACAAACTGTAACAACACAACAAACTGTAACAACACAACAAACTGTAACAACACCAAAAACTGTAACAACATCACAAACTGTAACAACATCACAAACTGTAACAACACAACAAACTGTAACAACATCACAAACTGTAACAACACAACAAACTGTAACAACATCACAAACTAACAACACAACAAACTGTAACAACACAACAAACTGTAACAACATCACAAACTGTAACAAAACAACAAACTGTAACAACACAGCAAACTGTAACAACATCACAAACTGTAACAACATCACAAACTGTAACAACACAACAAACTGTAACAACACAACAAACTGTAACAACACCACAAACTGTAACAACACAACAAACTGTAACAACATCACAAACTGTAACAACATCACAAACTGTAACAACATCACAAACTGTAACAAAACAACAAACTGTAACAACACAACAAACTGTAACAACACAACAAACTGTAACAACATCACAAACTGTAACATCACAAACTGTAACAACATCACAAACTGTAACAACACAACAAACTGTAACAACATCACAAACTGTAACAACATCACAAACTGTAACAACACCACAAACTGTAACAACACAACAAACTGTAACAACACAACAAACTGTAACAACACCACAAACTGTAACAACATCACAAACTGTAACAACATCACAAACTGTAACAACACAACAAACTGTAACAACATCACAAACTGTAACAACATCACAAACTGTAACAACACCACAAACTGTAACAACATCACAAACTGTAACAACACCACAAACTGTAACAACACAACAAACTGTAACAACACAACAAACTGTAACAACATCACAAACTGTAACAACACAACAAACTGTAACAACACAACAAACTGTAACAACACAACAAACTGTAACAACACAACAAACTGTAACAACACAATAAACTGTAACAACATCACAAACTGTAACAACATCACAAACTGTAACAACATCACAAACTGTAACAACACAACAAACTGTAACAACATCACAAACTGTAACAACATCACAAACTGTAACAACACAACAAACTGTAACAACATCACAAACTGTAACAACATCACAAACTGTAACAACACAACAAACTGTAACAACATCACAAACTGTAACAACATCACAAACTGTAACAACACAACAAACTGTAACAACATCACAAACTGTAACAACATCACAAACTGTAACAACACAACAAACTGTAACAACACAACAAACTGTAACAACACCACAAACTGTAACAACACAACAAACTGTAACAACACAACAAACTGTAACAACACCACAAACTGTAACAACATCACAAACTGTAACAACACAACAAACTGTAACAACATCACAAACTGTAACAACACAACAAACTGTAACAACACAACAAACTGTAACAACATCACAAACTGTAACAACATCACAAACTGTAACAACATCACAAACTGTAACAACATCACAAACTGTAACAACACAACAAACTGTAACAACACAACAAACTGTAACAACACCACAAACTGTAACAACACAACAAACTGTAACAACACAACAAACTGTAACAACATCACAAACTGTAACAACATCACAAACTGTAACAACACAACAAACTGTAACAACATCACAAACTGTAACAACATCACAAACTGTAACAACACAACAAACTGTAACAACACAACAAACTGAAACAACACCACAAACTGTAACAACACAACAAACTGTAACAACACAACAAACTGTAACAACATCACAAACTGTAACAACACCACAAACTGTAACAACACCACAAACTGTAACAACATCACAAACTGTAACAACATCACAAACTGTAACAACATCACAAACTGTAACAACATCACAAACTGTAACAAAACAACAAACTGTAACAACATCACAAACTGTAACAACACAACAAACTGTAACAACACAACAAACTGTAACAACACAACAAACTGTAACAACACAACAAACTGTAACAACATCACAAACTGTAACAACACAACAAACTGTAACAACACAACAAACTGTAACAACACCAAAAACTGTAACAACATCACAAACTGTAACAACATCACAAACTGTAACAACACAACAAACTGTAACAACATCACAAACTGTAACAACACAACAAACTGTAACAACATCACAAACTAACAACACAACAAACTGTAACAACACAACAAACTGTAACAACATCACAAACTGTAACAAAACAACAAACTGTAACAACACAGCAAACTGTAACAACATCACAAACTGTAACAACATCACAAACTGTAACAACACAACAAACTGTAACAACACAACAAACTGTAACAACACCACAAACTGTAACAACACAACAAACTGTAACAACATCACAAACTGTAACAACATCACAAACTGTAACAACATCACAAACTGTAACAAAACAACAAACTGTAACAACACAACAAACTGTAACAACACAACAAACTGTAACAACATCACAAACTGTAACATCACAAACTGTAACAACATCACAAACTGTAACAACACAACAAACTGTAACAACATCACAAACTGTAACAACATCACAAACTGTAACAACACCACAAACTGTAACAACACAACAAACTGTAACAACACAACAAACTGTAACAACACCACAAACTGTAACAACATCACAAACTGTAACAACATCACAAACTGTAACAACACAACAAACTGTAACAACATCACAAACTGTAACAACATCACAAACTGTAACAACACCACAAACTGTAACAACATCACAAACTGTAACAACACCACAAACTGTAACAACACAACAAACTGTAACAACACAACAAACTGTAACAACATCACAAACTGTAACAACACAACAAACTGTAACAACACAACAAACTGTAACAACACAACAAACTGTAACAACACAACAAACTGTAACAACACAATAAACTGTAACAACATCACAAACTGTAACAACATCACAAACTGTAACAACATCACAAACTGTAACAACACAACAAACTGTAACAACATCACAAACTGTAACAACATCACAAACTGTAACAACACAACAAACTGTAACAACATCACAAACTGTAACAACATCACAAACTGTAACAACACAACAAACTGTAACAACATCACAAACTGTAACAACATCACAAACTGTAACAACACAACAAACTGTAACAACATCACAAACTGTAACAACATCACAAACTGTAACAACACAACAAACTGTAACAACACAACAAACTGTAACAACACCACAAACTGTAACAACACAACAAACTGTAACAACACAACAAACTGTAACAACACCACAAACTGTAACAACATCACAAACTGTAACAACACAACAAACTGTAACAACATCACAAACTGTAACAACACAACAAACTGTAACAACACAACAAACTGTAACAACATCACAAACTGTAACAACATCACAAACTGTAACAACATCACAAACTGTAACAACATCACAAACTGTAACAACACAACAAACTGTAACAACACAACAAACTGTAACAACACCACAAACTGTAACAACACAACAAACTGTAACAACACAACAAACTGTAACAACATCACAAACTGTAACAACATCACAAACTGTAACAACACAACAAACTGTAACAACATCACAAACTGTAACAACATCACAAACTGTAACAACACAACAAACTGTAACAACACAACAAACTGAAACAACACCACAAACTGTAACAACACAACAAACTGTAACAACACAACAAACTGTAACAACACCACAAACTGTAACAACATCACAAACTGTAACAACATCACAAACTGTAACAACACCACAAACTGTAACAACACAACAAACTGTAACAACACAACAAACTGTAACAACATCACAAACTGTAACAACACAACAAACTGTAACAACACAACAAACTGTAACAATACAACAAACTGTAACAACACAACAAACTGTAACAACACAACAAACTGTAACAACATCACAAACTGTAACAACATCACAAACTGTAACAACATCACAAACTGTAACAACACAACAAACTGTAACAACATCACAAACTGTAACAACATCACAAACTGTAACAACACAACAAACTGTAACAACACAACAAACTGTAACAACATCACAAACTGTAACAACATCACAAACTGTAACAACATCACAAACTGTAACAACACAACAAACTGTAACAACACAACAAACTGTAACAACATCACAAACTGTAACAACATCACAAACTGTAACAACACAACAAACTGTAACAACACAACAAACTGTAACAACATCACAAACTGTAACAACATCACAAACTGTAACAACACAACAAACTGTAACAACACAACAAACTGTAACAACATCACAAACTGTAATACCATCACAAACTGTAACAACACAACAAACTGTAACAACACAACAAACTGTAACAACATCACAAACTGTAACAACATCACAAACTGTAACAACACAACAAACTGTAACAACACAACAAACTGTAACAACACAACAAACTGTAACAACACAACAAACTGTAACAACACCACAAACTGTAACAACACAACAAACTGTAACAACATCACAAACTGTAACAACATCACAAACTGTAACAACATCACAAACTGTAACAACACAACAAACTGTAACAACACAACAAACTGTAACAACACCACAAACTGTAACAACACAACAAACTGTAACAACACAACAAACTGTAACAACATCACAAACTGTAACAACACAACAAACTGTAACAACACAACAAACTGCAACAACATCACAAACTGTAACAACATCACAAACTGTAACAACATCACAAACTGTAACAACATCACAAACTGTAACAACACCACAAACTGTAACAACATCACAAACTGTAACAACATCACAAACTGTAACAACACCACAAACTGTAACAACACAACAAACTGTAACAACACAACAAACTGTAACAACACAACAAACTGTAACAACACTACAAACTGTAACAACACAACAAACTGTAACAACACAACAAACTGTAACAACACAACAAACTGTAACAACACAACAAACTGTAACAACACAACAAACTGTAACAACACAACAAACTGTAACAACACAACAAACTGTAGCAACATCACAAACTGTAACAACATCACAAACTGTAACAACATCACAAACTGTAACAACACAACAAACTGTAACAACACAACAAACTGTAACAACATCACAAACTGTAACAACATCACAAACTGTAACAACATCACAAACTGTAACAACACAACAAACTGTAACAACACAACAAACTGTAACAACATCACAAACTGTAACAACATCACAAACTGTAACAACACAACAAACTGTAACAACACAACAAACTGTAACAACATCACAAACTGTAACAACACAACAAGCTGTAACAACACAACAAACTGTAACAACACAACAAACTGTAACAACATCACAAACTGTAACAACACAACAAACCGTAACAACACAACAAACTGTAACAACACAACAAACTGTAACAACACAACAAACTGTAACAACACAACAAACTGTAACAACACAACAAACTGTAACAACACAACAAACTGTAACAACAGAACAAACTGTAACAACACAACAAACTGTAACAACATAACAAACTGTAACAACACAACAAACTGTAACAACATCACAAACTGTAACAACATCACAAACTGTAACAACATCACAAACTGTAACAACACAACAAACTGTAACAACACAACAAACTGTAACAACATCACAAACTGTAACAACATCACAAACTGTAACAACATCACAAACTGTAACAACACAACAAACTGTAACAACACAACAAACTGTAACAACATCACAAACTGTAACAACATCACAAACTGTAACAACACAACAAACTGTAACAACACAACAAACTGTAACAACATCACAAACTGTAACAACACAACAAACTGTAACAACACAACAAACTGTAACAACACAACAAACTGTAACAACATCACAAACTGTAACAACATCACAAACTGTAACAACACAACAAACTGTAACAACATCACAAACTGTAACAACATCACAAACTGTAACAACACAACAAACTGTAACAACATCACAAACTGTAACAACATCACAAACTGTAACAACATCACAAACTGTAACAACATCACAAACTGTAACAACACAACAAACTGTAACAACATCAGAAACTGTAACAACACAACAAACTGTAACAACATCACAAACTGTAACAACACAACAAACTGTAACAACACAACAAACTGTAACAACATCACAAACTGTAACAACATCACAAACTGTAACAACACAACAAACTGTAACAACACAACAAACTGTAACAACATCACAAACTGTAACAACACAACAAACTGTAACAACACAACAAACTGTAACAACACAACAAACTGTAACAACATCACAAACTGTAACAACATCACAAACTGTAACAACACAACAAACTGTAACAACATCACAAACTGTAACAACATCACAAACTGTAACAACACAACAAACTGTAACAACACAACAAACTGTAACAACACAACAAACTGTAACAACACAACAAACTGTAACAACACCACAAACTGTAACAACACAACAAACTGTAACAACACCACAAACTGTAACAACACAACAAACTGTAACAACACAACAAACTGTAACAACATCACAAACTGTAACAACACAACAAACTGTAACAACATCACAAACTGTAACAACACAACAAACTGTAACAACATCACAAACTGTAATAACATCACAAACTGTAACAACATCACAAACTGTAACAACATCACAAACTGTAACAACATCACAAACTGTAACAACACAACAAACTGTAACAACATCACAAACTGTAACAACACAACAAACTGTAACAACACAACAAACTGTAACAACATCACAAACTGTAACAACATCACAAACTGTAACAACACAACAAACTGTAACAACATCACAAACTGTAACAACATCACAAACTGTAACAACATCACAAACTGTAACAACACAACAAACTGTAACAACACAACAAACTGTAACAACATCACAAACTGTAACAACATCACAAACTGTAACAACACAACAAACTGTAACAACACAACAAACTGTAACAACATCACAAACAGTAACAACATCACAAACTGTAACAACACAACAAACTGTAACAACACAACAAACTGTAACAACATCACAAACTGTAATAACATCACAAACTGTAACAACACAACAAACTGTAACAACACAACAAACTGTAACAACATCACAAACTGTAACAACATCACAAACTGTAACAACACAACAAACTGTAACAACACAACAAACTGTAACAACACAACAAACTGTAACAACACAACAAACTGTAACAACACAACAAACTGTAACAACATCACAAACTGTAACAACATCACAAACTGTAACAACACAACAAACTGTAACAACACAACAAACTGTAACAACAACAAACTGTAACAACACAACAAACTGTAACAACATCACAAACTGTAACAACATCACAAACTGTAACAACAACAAACTGTAACAACACAACAAACTGTAACAACACAACAAACTGTAACAACACAACAAACTGTAACAACACAACAAACTGTAACAACATCACAAACTGTAACAACATCACAAACTGTAACAACACAACAAACTGTAACAACACAACAAACTGTAACAACACCACAAACTGTAACAACACAACAAACTGTAACAACATCACAAACTGTAACAACATCACAAACTGTAACAACATCACAAACTGTAACAACACAACAAACTGTAACAACACAACAAACTGTAACAACACCACAAACTGTAACAACACAACAAACTGTAACAACACAACAAACTGTAACAACATCACAAACTGTAACAACACAACAAACTGTAACTGTAACAACAACAAACTGTAACAACATCACAAACTGTAACAACATCACAAACTGTAACAACAACAAACTGTAACAACATCACAAACTGTAACAACATCACAAACTGTAACAACATCACAAACTGTAACAACATCACAAACTGTAACAACTGTAACAACACAAACTGTAACAACATCACAAACTGTAACAACATCACAAACTGTAACAACACATCACAAACTGTAACAACACAACAAACAACAACAACAAACTGTAACAACACAACAAACAACACAACAAACTGTAACAACACAACAAACTGTAACAACACAACAAACTGTAACAACACAACAAACTGTAACAACACAACAAACTGTAACAACACAACAAACTGTAACAACACAACAAACTGTAACAACACAACAAACTGTAACAACACAACAAACTGTAACAACACAACAAACTGTAACAACATCACAAACTGTAACAACATCACAAACTGTAACAACATCACAAACTGTAACAACACAACAAACTGTAACAACACAACAAACTGTAACAACATCACAAACTGTAACAACATCACAAACTGTAACAACATCACAAACTGTAACAACACAACAAACTGTAACAACACAAGAAACTGTAACAACTTCACAAACTGTAACAACATCACAAACTGTAACAACACAACAAACTGTAACAACACAACAAACTGTAACAACATCACAAACTGTAACAACACAACAAACTGTAACAACACAACAAACTGTAACAACACAACAAACTGTAACAACATCACAAACTGTAACAACACAACAAACTGTAACAACACAACAAACTGTAACAACACAACAAACTGTAACAACACAACAAACTGTAACAACACAACAAACTGTAACAACACAACAAACTGTAACAACACAACAAACTGTAACAACACAACAAACTGTAACAACACAACAAACTGTAACAACATCACAAACTGTAACAACATCACAAACTGTAACAACATCACAAACTGTAACAACACAACAAACTGTAACAACACAACAAACTGTAACAACATCACAAACTGTAACAACATCACAAACTGTAACAACATCACAAACTGTAACAACACAACAAACTGTAACAACACAACAAACTGTAACAACATCACAAACTGTAACAACATCACAAACTGTAACAACACAACAAACTGTAACAACACAACAAACTGTAACAACATCACAAACTGTAACAACACAACAAACTGTAACAACACAACAAACTGTAACAACACAACAAACTGTAACAACATCACAAACTGTAACAACATCACAAACTGTAACAACATCACAAACAACACAACAAACTGTAACAACATCACAAACTGTAACAACATCACAAACTGTAACAACACAACAAACTGTAACAACATCACAAACTGTAACAACATCACAAACTGTAACAACATCACAAACTGTAACAACATCACAAACTGTAACAACACAACAAACTGTAACAACATCACAAACTGTAACAACACAACAAACTGTAACAACATCACAAACTGTAACAACACAACAAACTGTAACAACACAACAAACTGTAACAACATCACAAACTGTAACAACATCACAAACTGTAACAACACAACAAACTGTAACAACACAACAAACTGTAACAACATCACAAACTGTAACAACACAACAAACTGTAACAACACAACAAACTGTAACAACACAACAAACTGTAACAACATCACAAACTGTAACAACATCACAAACTGTAACAACACAACAAACTGTAACAACATCACAAACTGTAACAACATCACAAACTGTAACAACACAACAAACTGTAACAACACAACAAACTGTAACAACACAACAAACTGTAACAACACAACAAACTGTAACAACACAACAAACTGTAACAACACCACAAACTGTAACAACACAACAAACTGTAACAACACAACAAACTGTAACAACACAACAAACTGTAACAACATCACAAACTGTAACAACACAACAAACTGTAACAACATCACAAACTGTAACAACACAACAAACTGTAACAACATCACAAACTGTAATAACATCACAAACTGTAACATCACAAACTGTAACAACATCACAAACTGTAACAACATCACAAACTGTAACAACACAACAAACTGTAACAACACAACAAACTGTAACAACATCACAAACTGTAACAACACAACAAACTGTAACAACATCACAAACTGTAACAACACAACAAACTGTAACAACACAACAAACTGTAACAACATCACAAACTGTAACAACATCACAAACTGTAACAACACAACAAACTGTAACAACATCACAAACTGTAACAACACAACAAACTGTAACAACATCACAAACTGTAACAACACAACAAATTGTAACAACACCACAAACTGTAACAACACAACAAATTGTAACAACACCACAAACTGTAACAACACAACAAACTGTAACAACACCACAAACTGTAACAACACAACAAATTGTAACAACACCACAAACTGTAACAACACCACAAATTGTAACAACACCACAAACTGTAACAACAGAACAAACTGTAACAACACAACAAACTGTAACAACATCACAAACTGTAACAACACCACAAACTGTAACAACACAACAAACTGTAACAACACAACAAACTGTAACAACACAACAAACTTGCTAGATGCTAGACGAGGATCACTGACCTTCTAACATTCTCTGGTGATGTTTGTACTTTATAGATATAGTAATTTGTAATATACTGCTACTGTTCCTACAATAAGTATTACTACTACGACTATGACTGCCACTACTACGACTATGACTGCCACTACTACGACTATGACTGCCACTACTACGACTATGACTGCCACTACTACGACTACCAATAGGGCTACGACTACTACGACTACTTCTACAAATATTGCTATTACTTACAATATTCATCAGAGTAATAACACCAGCAACAGCAACAACATTAATAATAATAATAATAATATTAATAATAATAACGATAATAATAATAATAATAATAATAATAATAATAATAATAATAATAATAATAATAATAATAATAATAATAATACTTGGAGTATACCTGCTATACTTGGAGTGTACCTGGAGAATACCTGGAGTATACCTGAAGTATACTTGGAGTATACCTGGAGTATACATGGAGTATACCTGGAGTATACTTGGGGTATACATGGAGTATTTGTATATGAATGGTTCAGAGAACCGACATGTTGTTAAATTAGACACATGTGCAACTCTTGGTTATCTTTATTGAGGAAACGTTTCGCCACACAGTGGCTTCATCAGTCCATACAAAGGAGAATCTTAAAGAACAGGAGAAGAATGAGGTAATCAGTCCCTCAACCTTGAGTCGATGTGGTCAGTCCATCAATCTTGATTTGAATACGGCATACGTGCGGAGAAGCAGCTTATAAACCTTATGGCAGGAGAGGTGTAGCAGTCGTAGGTGGTGTCACATTTGTTCAATGTGGAAGTAGGTCGTGCCCAAGGGTTAGGCAAGCGAAGAATTCCCAAGTATTAAGATCCCAAGAAGTTGCAGTGTCTGACAGGATTGTAGATGAATGGTTCAGAGAACAGACACGTTGATAAATTAGACACATGTGCAACTCTTGGGCGTCTTTATTGCATCTTCTTGGGATCTTAATACTTGGAAAAGCTTCGCTTGCCTAACCCTTGGGCACGACCTACTTCCACGTTGGAACTAGGTCTACGACTGCTGCACCTCTCCTGCCAACGGTATATAAGCTACTTCTCCACACATATGCTGTATTCTATTCAAGATTGATGGACTGACCACATCGACTCAAGGTTGAGGGACTGAATACCCCATTCTTCTCCTGTTCTTCAAGATTCTCCTTTGTATGGACTGAAGAAGCCACTGTGTGGCGAAACGTTTCCTAAATAAAGATACCCAAGAATTGCACATGTGTCTAATTTATCATACCTGGAGTATACATGGAGTATACGTGGAGTATACCTGGAGAATACTTGGAGTTTACCTGGATTGTACATGCAGCATACTTGGAGTATACCTGGAGTATACTTGGAGTATACCTGGAGAATATCTGGAGTATACCTTGAGTATACTTGGAGTATACCTGGAGTATACTTGGAGTATATTTGGAGCATACCTGGAGTATACGTGGATTATACTTTGAGTATACCTGGAATGTACATGGAGTATACCTGGAGTATACCTGGAATGTACATGGAGTATACCTGGAGTATACATGGAATATACTTGGAGAATACTTGGATACCTGGAGTATACCTGGAGTATATTGGAGGATACCTGGAGCATACCTAGAGTATACCTGAAGTATGCCTGGAGTATACTTGGAGTATACTTGAAGTATACTTTGAGTATACTTGAGTATACTTGGAGTATGCCTGGAGTATACTTGGAGTATACCTGGAGTATGCTTGGAGTATACTTGGAGAATACTTGGAGTATACCTTCTCATGGCTTCCACCACACTTTCACTATCTTCTCATGGCTTTCACCACACGTTCACTATTCTCTCATGGCTTCCACCACACGTTCACTATCCTCTCATGGTTTCCACTATACGTTCACTATCCTCTCATGGTTCCACCACACGTTCACTATCCTCTCAAGGCTTCCACCACACGTTCACTATCCTCTCATGGCTACCACCACACGTTCACTATCCTCCCATGGATAGAGAATAAACTACAAGGGTAGCAATATAAATTGCTCTGAAAGTCAATAAACTACAAGGGTACCAATATACATTACACTGGAAGTCAATAAACTACAAGGGTACCAATATAAATTACTCTGGAAGTCAATAAACTACAAGGGTACCAATATAAATTACTCTGGAAGTCAATAAACTACAAGGGTACCAATATAAATTACTCTGGAAGTCAATAAACTACAAGGGTACCAATATAAATTACTCTGGAAGTCAATAAACTACAAGGGTACCAATATAAATTACTCTGGAAGTCAATAAACTACAAGGGTACCAATATAAATTACTCTGGAAGTCAATAAACTACAAGGGTACCAATATAAATTACTCTGGAAGTCAATAAACTACAAGGGTAGCAATATAAATTACTCTGGAAGTCAATAAACTACAAGGGTACCAATATAAATTACTCTGGACGTCAATAAACTACAAGGGTACCAATATAAATTACTCTGGAAGTCAATAAACTACAAGGGTACCAATATAAATTACTCTGGAAGTCAATAAACTACAAGGGTAGCAATATAAATTACTCTGGAAGTCAATAAACTACAAGGGTACCAATATAAATTACTCTGGACGTCAATAAACTACAAGGGTACCAATATAAATTACTCTGGAAGTCAATAAACTACAAGGGTACCAATATAAATTACTCTGGAAGTCAATAAACTACAAGGGTACCAATATAAATTACTATGGAAGTCAATAAACTACAAGGGTAGCAATATAAATTACTCTGGAAGTCAATAAACTACAAGGGTACCAATATAAATTACTCTGGAAGTCAATAAACTACAAGGGTACCAATATAAATTACTCTGGAAGTCAATAAACTACAAGGGTAGCAATATAAATTACTCTGGAAGTCAATAAACTACAAGGGTACCAATATAAATTACTCTGGAAGTCAATAAACTACAAGGGTACCAATATAAATTACTCTGGAAGTCAATAAACTACAAGGGTACCAATATAAATTACTCTGGAAGTCAATAAACTACAAGGGTACCAATATAAATTACTCTGGAAGTCAATAAACTACAAGGGTAGCAATATAAATTACTCTGGAAGTCAATAAACTACAAGGGTAGCAATATAAATTACTCTGGAAGTCAATAAACTACATGGGTAGCAATATAAATTACTCTGGAAGTCAATAAACTACAAGGTTACCAATATAAATTACTCTGGAAGTCAATAAACTACAAGGGTAGCAATATAAATTACTCTGGAAGTCAATAAACTACAAGGGTACCAATATAAATTACTCTGGAAGTCAATAAACTACAAGGGTACCAATATAAATTACTCTGGAAGTCAATAAACTACAAGGGTACCAATATAAATTACTCTGGAAGTCAATAAACTACAAGGGTAGCAATATAAATTACTCTGGAAGTCAATAAACTACAAGGGTAGTAATATAAATTACTCTGGAAGTCAATAAACTACAAGGGTAGCAATATAAATTACTCTGGAAGTCAATAAACTACAAGGGTACCAATATAAATTACTCTGGAAGTCAATAAACTACAAGGGTACCAATATAAATTACTCTGGAAGTCAATAAACTACAAGGGTACTAATATAAATTACTCTGGAAGTCAATAAACTACAAGGGTTCCAATATAAATTACTCTGGAAGTCAATAAACTACAAGGGTAGCAATATAAATTACTCTGGAAGTCAATAAACTACAAGGGTACCAATATAAATTACTCTGGAAGTCAATAAACTACAAGGGTACCAATATAAATTACTCTGGAAGTCAATAAACTACAAGGGTACCAATATAAATTACTCTGGAAGTCAATAAACTACAAGGGTACCAATATAAATTACTCTGGAAGTCAATAAACTACAAGGGTAGCAATATAAATTACTCTGGAAGTCAATAAACTACAAGGGTACCAATATAAATTACTCTGGAAGTCAATAAACTACAAGGGTACCAATATAAATTACTCTGGAAGTCAATAAACTACAAGGGTACCAAAATAAATTACTCTGGAAGTCAATAAACTACAAGGGTACCAATATAAATTACTCTGGAAGTCAATAAACTACAAGGGTACCAATATAAATTACTCTGGAAGTCAATAAACTACAAGGGTAGCAATATAAATTACTCTGGAAGTCAATAAACTACAAGGGTACCAATATAAATTACTCTGGAAGTCAATAAACTACAAGGGTACCAATATAAATTACTCTGGAAGTCAATAAACTACAAGGGTACCAATATAAATTACTCTGGAAGTCAATAAACTACAAGGGTACCAATATAAATTACTCTGGAAGTCAATAAACTACAAGGGTAGCAATATAAATTACTCTGGAAGTCAATAAACTACAAGGGTACCAATATAAATTACTCTGGAAGTCAATAAACTACAAGGGTACCAATATAAATTACTCTGGAAGTCAATAAACTACAAGGGTACCAATATAAATTACTCTGGAAGTCAATAAACTACAAGGGCACCAATATAAATTACTCTGGAAGTCAATAAACTACAAGGGTAGCAATATAAATTACTCTGGAAGTCAATAAACTACAAGGGTAGCAATATAAATTACTCTGGAAGTCAATAAACTACATGGGTAGCAATATAAATTACTCTGGAAGTCAATAAACTACAAGGGTACCAATATAAATTACTCTGGAAGTCAATAAACTACAAGGGTAGCAATATAAATTACTCTGGAAGTCAATAAACTACAAGGGTACCAATATAAATTACTCTGGAAGTCAATAAACTACAAGGGTACCAATATAAATTACTCTGGAAGTCAATAAACTACAAGGGTACCAATATAAATTACTCTGGAAGTCAATAAACTACAAGGGTAGCAATATAAATTACTCTGGAAGTCAATAAACTACAAGGGTAGTAATATAAATTACTCTGGAAGTCAATAAACTACAAGGGTAGCAATATAAATTACTCTGGAAGTCAATAAACTACAAGGGTACCAATATAAATTACTCTGGAAGTCAATAAACTACAAGGGTAGCAATATAAATTACTCTGGAAGTCAATAAACTACAAGGGTACCAATATAAATTACTCTGGAAGTCAATAAACTACAAGGGTACCAATATAAATTACTCTGGAAGTCAATAAACTACAAGGGTAGCAATATAAATTACTCTGGAAGTCAATAAACTACAAGGGTACCAATATAAATTACTCTGGAAGTCAATAAACTACAAGGGTACCAATATAAATTACTCTGGAAGTCAATAAACTACAAGGGTACCAATATAAATTACTCTGGAAGTCAATAAACTACAAGGGTACCAATATAAATTACTCTGGAAGTCAATAAACTACAAGGGTAGCAATATAAATTACTCTGGAAGTCAATAAACTACAAGGGTAGCAATATAAATTACTCTGGAAGTCAATAAACTACATGGGTAGCAATATAAATTACTCTGGAAGTCAATAAACTACAAGGGTACCAATATAAATTACTCTGGAAGTCAATAAACTACAAGGGTACCAATATAAATTACTCTGGAAGTCAATAAACTACAAGGGTACCAACATAAATTACTCTGTAAGTCAATAAACTACAAGGGTAGCTGTGGCATGCAGAGTATGTAACCTTTTTTCAGCACATGTACAGACCCTCAATGAGCAAACTAGTTGCTAAGGGTTGAAGATGAGGCCCCATCGTTCAATCAGTACCCAGGTTCCAGCCAATGAGAAGATGATTTTATCAATTACAGAGGTGATGTGGGTACCACTCACCTGCCTGCCCTTGTCATTCCCATTCTAGAGCTGGTTGAAGCACGGTCTGCTCTCTAGTGGCTTCTATTCTGCCTTGCTTACCCTGGAGTGCACTAATACCTATTGTTGTACATAGTGTATATAGTGTACATACTTCTGTTCTAAACTGGTGAAGGATAATGCAAGTTAAAAGATTTTCTGCTGTGCTTATTTTGCTCCCTTTACACCCAGGATAACAGGCCTTTGAGACTCCTGGGTTGTAATATGGGGGCCTGTCCGGGATCTGGAGCTGGACTTAGAGAATGGGTTGAGCCTCGGGTGATGCTGGAAGCAGGAACATTGTGTAGCTTGCTGTCTGGCATTGCATTAGCTTTGCCAACGCTTTACAAACTTTGCATGTCAATTGCCTTGCTATGGTCAGCCTTGCTATTGTATGATTGTTCAACAGCTCGCTACTAGCTTGTTCGGTGTGCTCACTTCGCTACGGTCAATCTTGTGTGAAGATTCTGCAGTTAGCTTCGCTATTGTGTATCCACCTTGCAAGTGTATGTGCGTATTCTGTAGTTGTATTATGCATAGCTAAGCGTATCCTGCAAATAACATTACATTTGGGTACAAGTATTATGCAGTTGTACTGCGCATAGCTAAGCATGTTCTGAAAATAACGTGTTATGTTGGGGTATTCTGCAATAGTACTGTGCATAGCAAATAACTTATACATTTGGGTATGCCACCAAGACGAGTCAGACGTCTGGTGTCGGCATATACTTTATTTAACTTGCCTAAATTGTCACTACAGCGTTGTTGGCAAATTGCTTGTGCCACTGGCATTGATTACGAATGCACTCTCACAGCTGCGAAACTGCATTCACTGATCACCGACAAACTTCAGGAAGAGGAGATGACACATCAGACTCCTCCCTCTAAGGGAGCCAGTAATAAAACTCCAGTGTTCTCGCAGGAGGAAGATGATACACCAAAGGAGCAAAATCGTCAGTCTAGTGCAGCAGTGTTGTCTAAAGGCGAATCAGCAGCGTTGGCACTTGAGTTGGCGAAAATCTTTCTGCAGACTAGGGGACAGAGGGCATTTGCCAAGGAAGAGTTTGATAGGGAAAAAGAAAGAAGGCAGTTTTCACAACTTTTAAATGACTTTAGTTTACAGAAAGCAGTACAGCTTGTTCCCCGCTTCAATGAGGCCGAACCAGAACAATTTTTCGAAGCTTTCGAAAATCAGGCTCGAGGCTTGAGGTGGCCGGAACAGCATTGGGCATCATTGGTTCACACAACATTGTTTGGCAAGGCAGAGGAATTTATGTCAGTGTTAAATGACACTGATTTTTCCAATTATAAAGTTTTGAGAGCATATGCATGTATCCATGTATCCCAGCTAAGTACAGGAAATTCTTCAAGTTAGGCAGACGACAGCTTGGTCAATCCCTTGTTGATTTTGTGCGACAGCAGACCAGCTGGTATAAAGCAAGTGGTGTTGCTATCTTCGATGATCTCGTGCAGCTTATTCTGGTTGACAACCTGCTGGAGTCTGTGGGACCAGAGGTTAGAATCTTTCTGCAGGATCGTGACTTAACCACTGCATTGGAGGCAGCCAGGATGGCTGATTCCTTTGAAACTCACCGCTCCTTGTCCGAGCGGTCCCATCTCTCTTTTCAACAGCCTGGCATGAGCAGAGACCGTCAACCTTGGAGGATAAAGTGCCAGCCGAAGGGAGAACGTCTACGTCAGCCAACTAAGTCACCTGGTGAGCCACGCTTCTCAACTTATGGCCCACCTGGTGAGAGACAAACCACTCAACACGGTGCAACTCGTCAACAGTATCCAGAGAGACACCAGCCAGAGCGACACCAGTTGCAACGTCAGCAGGGAGTTAAGAGCAAACCTGTCGTCTGCTTCCTATGTAATAAAGTAGGTCACATCCATCCCAATTGCCCCCACAAACCCCAACCCATTGGGAAAATCTATAATATCCCTAGTAATGTGTCCCTGAAAGAAGTAGAGAAAGGGATGGCCCCTTATTACTGTCAGAGTCGTGTTTCCCTTCAGGAAGACTCAAAAACAACTAAAGTCAAAACCTTTAGAGATACTGGAGCATATTGCTCACTTATAAGAGTGGGAGTACTTCCCCTTTCCAAGAATACCTCCCTGCAATCCTCTGTTTTGCTGGAAGCATTCGAAGAAGCAATATTTTCTGTCCCCTTGAATAGAATTTATGTACAGTGCAAATATTACACTGGATACTTGACTGTGAGTGTATCCGAGGGATTCCCTATGAAAGATGCCATGTTATTACTGGGTAATAACATTACCACTGCTAGTGTATGTCCTGAACCCATAATGATCAATTCTTCTCTGAGGTTGGCCATAACTCGGGCAACCTCCCAAGGGTTGTCTGGTGAGAATGCTTATCATGTGGGAGTTCGATACGTGGATTAGGGTAGAAATACTCACGTAGGCTGTTATACGTATAATTACTGATATGTGGACAGAGCCCGCAGCCGTACCTATCTCCTTGGCTACACTCGTAAAAACTGACCAGGCGGCTGGCCAGTACCCCATAGTGGGTGTTTTGAAATAGTGTCAGCTCAGCACAATATGAACGACCGTGACTCAAGACGGTTGGTCGTTGAGTCAACGGACAGGTTACTGGTAACTGGTTACTGGTAACTGGTTACTACTACTGAGAGCTCGGCGACGCTAACGTATGTCGTCTCGACATACAACTAATACAAACTAGAGATGGCAGGTATACGGCTTGGGCTGATTCTATACAATGTCAAAGTACACAACATGAAACATTATAGATACATAAGTAGAACATTGGAATGAAAGCTTACGTAACTGAAACTGTAATGCAATACAAGGTATACTATAGTACAACTTAGAACTCAACAAATGAACAACGAACTCTACGTTGAGATTACAAGTGATAAAAACAAAAATTTTGATCGATCGATCTGTATTCGTGTGATCTACGGATTCTGAGGAAGGAATATATACAAAGAAAGAGTGTTTAACAGAAAGGCAGATTCGGTGCACGCAAATCTAGACTGTTAACTCTCAGAATGCGGAGAGAACATGAACACAAAAAAAAAATTCTTGAATACTGATAAGTTGATACTGTAACTATTCATCTATACAGGTTATTTACATTTAACCCCAACTCTGCTAGGGTGTGATTGACATATGCAGAATGGGTGTCCTCTCTGGGAGGATCAAATTCTGTAGCATTGGCTAACTCATGCTGTATTTGAGGCAAATCTGAATTGGAAGTTACAAATGATACTTGAGGATTTCTCAATACCTGTCGTGTACGCAGGGAATAACGACATTCAGGTTGATCATCTGACTGAGTATCAGAGGAAGAGAGTACAGGATCAGGAGGATTGTCAGAGTCTGTCACATTAGTCTGGGTTGGAACATCATTATCATCACATACTAACTTCATATGATCCAAATGCGATTCTTTATACTGACCAGTACTAATCTCTCTAACCTTATACTTATTTCCAGTGATATGTTCAACTACTCGATAAGGACCAACAAACTTTTGATCAAGCTTTGGCACTGCAGACGTTTTGTTAAAATTAGTCAGCATAACTCTCGAACCTACTTTGATTTTGGATGGCTTTACTCGAGTATTTGCGACTCTTGTAAATTCAGCTGTTGATTTATGAAGTGTTTCACGGATTCTTCTAAAAACACTTTGAGCTAAGCTGGTACGAGTTGCTACGAAATCATCAGGGTTGTAATTTGGTTTCGGATTAGAATATAACAACTCATAAGGCAACGTTTATCTACACCATACAATGCATAATGTGGAGTGTCACCTATAGAAACATTGTAAGCAGAATTTATAGCACACTGCACATCAGGTATAACTTCATCCCAAGTTTCACTATTGGGATTGATAGTGGCTCTCAAGACATCAAGTACTTTCTTATTGGTTCGTTCCGCTAACCCATTGCTGGCAGGATGATGAGGAACAATGGTGGATTTAGAGATCTTGTACAAGGTACACAAATTTTCAAGAATTTCATTACAGAATTCACCTCCATTATCTGTTACTAGGGACTTAGGGGTGGTATGCCTGCAGATAATGCGTTCTTTAAACGCTTTAGCTACTGTCTCGGCAGTCTTGTCTGCAATAGGAACTAACTCGCAATATCTGGTGAAATGGTCTACCATAACACACAGATGTTTGTTACCTTGGAGGGAACATTGGAAATTAGTTAACAAATCTAGCGCAACTCTTTCCCAAGGTTCGCTAGTAGTTGGATACACTTGGATTGGATTAGGACCATTAGCATTGCCTTTATGTTGCATGCAGACACTACATTTCCTAACATACTCAGAAATATCAGTTGCCATACGAGGCCAAAAGTATTTCAATCTGGCTTGTTTTACTGAACGATCCATACCAGGGTGTGCAACACCTGGTACATCGTGAACTAGCTGTAAGGCTACATTCACTAGTGACTGTGGAATTACTAACTGGTATACTCTTCTGCTAGGAGTACCCAACTCGGCTGTTCGATACAGTAATTCGTGGTTCATGAGAAAGTCACTGATGGTGCTGGTGGCTTCACAGTCAGAATGATCTTCCTGGAGCAGGAATCGAATCACACCAGACCACATGGGATCGGTTCTTTCTTACTGGAAGGAATGAACAAACTCGGAGGAGTGGATGACTCCCCCCGGTTGAAAAAAAAAAAAATTAACGCTATAACACGCAATATGAGCAAGGGAGAACGAATCTACTATCTCAAACTACAAGCACAGGAGAAAAGAAATGAACACGGTGAACAATGCTGATATTCTGAGTCGCACACAGTGACATGAGGTATCAGCTATAAACTTCACTTGCAAACATTAACAACATGGAAGTTACTCGAGAAATAACTTCTTACAATGCACTGATTACTGTCAACTAGGATGGGATCACAATCTGAAACACAAGGGACAACAACAACACTCAAGTGAGCACACTAGCCACAGAAACGTCTTTCTGCAATGGCTGGTGGCATCAGCAAGAGATGGCATAACTCGTTGCAAGTAAAGTTCTTCTCAAAGCGTCCCCTGGGAAGGAACGAATACTTGAACAAGTCGCCATCGCAAGGATAGTAAGCACTATCCTGCGTGCACGATATTGTGGCTGGAGTCCAGACAGGAGTGACAGCATTACTAGTGCCTGACCGCTCGGCTACGTTAATAAGTAATTCACGGATCTATAGGAACTTAATCTGAACTTCACATTTCGCAGCACTTTAACAAATCTCAGATACAAGCTGTGAGAACAAACACATTGCTCAAGGGCTAGGTATTGTCTTTCAGTCAGTAAGGGAATGTTGGTACTGTAGACTGATTCATATTGACTTTGACAGGCATGATACACTAAGTGAACATTCAAAAGTGACTGGGACATGACCGCAAACCATGCTTCAAGACTATGTACATGGCCATTGAATAAAGGTAACGCATCAAGGGAATCACGAGTATAACTATAATATCTCGGTGTCTGAGTCGGTCTGTCAGTCGGTAAGGAACTGTGAGGACTGATGACAGGACCAGCAGTAGTAGCCTGAGAGGTCTGAGTGTCGACATTCACTAAAGTATCACTTGACGGTATGTGAGACATAATGGCAAAGTAGCACGAGAACAAATAAGGCAAAAATAATGAACAATAAAAATGATATAAAATTCTAGAATTGAAATGAAAAGATATACAACTAATTCTGCAGAATAATGTTTAAATACACTGCAAGAGGAATGAAAACTCAATTTAAAGGACTATTGACCAAGGAAAAAAAATTTACATTGAAATATACAAGTAAAAATATTACTGGAGACTGAATTAAATGCAAAATGAGCTGTCTTTACTCTTGCTACTAAAGAAATTAATTAATTAAAATTTTAAATCAATGTGAAAGTGTAAAATAAAATTATTAAATTGTTAACTGGGAAATTTTAAATATTTTCTAAGAATGCATAGACAAAACTAAAATATAATTCACAAGATATCAATAAAAGAAAATAATTCACTGCAGAACAAGTTCAAAAATAATTCACTTCAGAACAAGTGCAACAAAATAAAGTATAGAAATAATCACTGCAGTAATACAGTGTCACTGGGAAAACTCAGGTAAAATAATGAATTAAAATTATGAAGATCAAAAAAATAAACTGATTGAACACTTTAACTCTTAATTGTAAATTAGACAAAACAATTTACTCAAACAGAGTAAGAAAAACACTTTACGTTAAAAGTAATTGAAATTACATCAAGAGTGAATTTGTTCAAGAATATAAAAATATGAAAAAAATTAAAACACAGGTACAAAACAGGGAATATAACACTTACAATGACGGAGCACACTTCTTAAATTAATATTCTTACAACAAAATCCTGCCGTGACTGATACAACAAAAATCTTGCTGTGACTGATACGACAAAAATTTTGCTGGCAAAAATAATGGTACACAGTCTGCGAAAAAATTAGAGAAATAAGACACTGTTGGCATACGAAAAAAAAATGACACACATAGAAATAAATGGAAAATTTGGTATACTGGGGTGAATATCACTGCAGAATACAACTCTGAAAGAATACAATAAAAAAAATGAATCACTTCACACAGAGTGACTGACTGGTACACTACACAATAATACTTACTACAGACAGGAGTAGCATAAAGAAAAACACAGCAGAAAAATATAAGATAAGTGAAAACACTGAAAAAATATTCTAAAAATACTGAGTCAAAGAAAATACTGCGTTTACACTGAAAAACACAAGGTTTAGAGTACACAAACAATTTACTATAAATGTCTCACACACGCAAATGTCTTTAAATGCAAGAAAAATGTCTCAAGAAATTATCACTGAAGTCGGGAGTAGGAGACGGACGGTGAGTACTGGTGGGGGGGCGGGTGTCTGGTGTCCCGCGCGGTGATGGCTGACGTCACCTACATTCACTGTTGTCGTGAAGAAATGTGCGTTCTAGACGAACTCACATAACTGGCTTTATCGGTGGCACCAGCTACAATCTCTTGACCAATTATGTGAGCCAAAACAGTACTAGGACCCGGTACAAGGGTGCAAACAACCACAGGTAGAAGAGTGGATGGCTGGTGGGAGAGAGTGGGGGGTGTGACTCTCGCTGGGGTACTGCCGCGCACCCCGGGAGGTGGAGGAGAGGTGGGGGAGAAGACTCCCTGGCGGACGCGCTCACTCCACTACCCACGAGATGACGAACAACCCACTCTATGCCACAGGAATGGTAAAAACCACTCTTAGCATCCAACAGGAAGCACAAAGCGATATAAACAACACTGCAGAGGAACTTGGCTTACTTCTTACTGCGTGGCTTACTTCTCTCTCTCAGCTGGGTTAGAAGCTGGGTTGGCTGGCTGGCTTACCCCACGAGAATGGATGACTGGAAGACGTGTAACGATGCACAAAGCACGGAGGAGCAGTTGGATGACAGGAGACAGGCTGGATGATAGGCTGACTGGCGTTCACTTCCACAGTCTGGCTTACTGACTGGCTTAATTGCAAAATCCGGGTCAACCCCTCGGAGATTGAAGCAATTAGCACACGAACTAAGCCAGGAAGCTTGAAACGGCTGCAACAGGCTTGCAGGCAGTAGGTAGTGAGTGAGGGTATAAGCTGCTGGCTGGAGGGTGTGAGGGGAGGGCATTCACCTTTGACCCTGCCGGCCACTCACAACAGTCTTCAAACGCCTTGAATTACCCTTAAAAACGTAAATCCACGCTCCACACCGCTGTACACCATTTATCATGTGGGAGTTCGATACGTGGATTAGGGTAGAAATACTCACGTAGGCTGTTATACGTATAATTACTGATATGTGGACAGAGCCCGCAGCCGTACCTATCTCCTTGGCTACACTCGTAAAACTGACCAGGCGGCTGGCCAGTACCCCGTAGTGGGTGTTTTGAAATAGTGTCAGCTCAGCACAATATGAACGACCGTGACTCAAGACGGTTGGTCGTTGAGTCAACGGACAGGTTACTGGTAACTGGTTACTGGTAACTGGTTACTACTACTGAGAATCTCAGTAGTAGTAACCAGTTACCAGTAACCAGTTACCAGTAACCTGTCCGTTGACTCAACGACCAACCGTCTTGAGTCACGGTCTTTCATATTGTGCTGAGCTGACACTATTTCAAAACACCCACTACGGGGTACTGGCCAGACGGCTAGTCAGTGTTACGAGTGGAAGCAAGGAGATAGGCACGGCTGGCAAGGGCTCTGTCCACATAACAGTAATTATACGTATAACAGCCTACGTGAGTATTTCTACCCTAATCCACGTATCGAACTCCCACATGATATGCTGACCTATCCTTGGACAACTCTGATCTTGGAATAGCCAATTTGTTTTACGAGGGAAACTGGCCAGGGCCTCGTAAATTAAGTGAACAGATCCAGATCAAGCCTTCCTATTCGAAGGTTGCAGGATTGCCAGATATCTCTGTTTCCATGCCAGAGGGACTATCCTTCCGAGAGGAGCAACGAAAGGACCCTTCTTTGAATTTCGTTTTTCAGGCAGCCATGGGTAAATCCTTTTCAGATCATCCGGTCAAGTATGAACTTAAAAACGACTATTTGATCTGCACTGAGACTGGTAAGGAGTTAGACGGCCGGCAATTGTCTGACAGGTTAGTAGTTCCAACAAAGTTCAGACCTCAAATATTGAATATAGCTCATAATACTTCATTAGGAGGTCACTTAGGAATTACTGAAGCATTATATAGAATCACAAAAGAATTTTATTGGCCAAAATTAAAGCAGGATGTGAAGAATCATATCCGGTGTTGCCAAGAATGTCAGCAAGTAGGGAAACCTGGACATTCCATTAAACCTGCACCTCTTCAACCTATACCTGTTGATGGAGAACCTTTTGCAGATTTAATTATAGATTGTGTAGGTTCACTACCTAGGTCAAAGTCGGGAAACCAGTATTTATTTACCATTATGGATAGAGTAACTAGACACCCTGAAGCAATTCCCAAGCACATTATTAATACTAAAGCCATTCTCAAGGCTTTAACCAGATTTATTTCTTGTTTTGGCATTCCTAAAACTATTCAAAGTGATCAAGGTACTAACTTCACTGTCAAAGCATTCCATGAAGCATTAACTAGGTTAGGGATAATCCACAACTTATCCACTGCCTATCATCCTCAGTCCCAAGGCGCCTTGGAAAGATTCCATCAGACGTTAAAAACCATGATGAGAACTTTTTGCATGCATTTTCCTACAGACTGGGATGAATCACTACCTTTGTTGCTGTTTTCAATAAGAGAAACTGTGCAGGAGTCTACCTGGTATAGTCCGTTTGTGCTGATCTTTGGGTACAATGTACGAGGTCCTCTTCGGGTGCTCAAAGAAGGATGGATGGGAGAAGACGTTAGCTCAACACTCTACAACCCGTCTTCAAGGTTGCAGGTGGCACGTCAGTTAGCCAATTGCTCCAAATTTGGTGGCATGGCAGCACGGTTACCAATGGGAGGTGGGAGCCTAATCCTGAACCCTCTCGGGGTGAGGGAGTGGCATGCAAAGAGTACGTAACCTTTATTCGGCGCATGTACACACCCTCATTGACAGGCTATCTCCCCCAACCAGCAAACCAAGTGCTAAGGGTTGACGATGGGGCCCCGTCGTTCAATCAGTACCCAGGTTCCAGCCAATGAGAAGATGGTTTTGGCAATCGCAGAGGTGATGTGGCTACCACTCGCCTGTCTGTCCTTGTCATTCCCATTCTAGAGCTGGTTGAAGCATGGTCTGCTCTCTGGTGGCTTCTATTCTGCCTTGCTTACCGTGAAGTGCACTAATACCTATTGTTGTACAAAGTGTATATAGTGTACATACTTCTGTTCTAAATTG
Organism: Cherax quadricarinatus; assembly: GCF_038502225.1. Lineage (NCBI taxonomy): Eukaryota > Metazoa > Arthropoda > Malacostraca > Decapoda > Parastacidae > Cherax > Cherax quadricarinatus. The sequence goes on from NC_091324.1 coordinate 34,701,006, forward strand.
GTGAAGGATAATGCAAGTTTTTCTACTGTGTTTATTTTGCTCCCTTTACACCCAGGATAACAGGCCTTTGGGACTCCTGGGTTGTAATAGTAGCAATATAAATTACTTGATAAAGCTCCTGGAGAGCGAAACGTTGCCACAATAAATGTCACATTAGTTGCACTTGTGTCCTTTTACTTTACAATATAAATTACTCTGGAAGTCAATAAATTGCAAGGGTTCCAATATAAATTACTCTGGAAGTCAATAAATTACAAGGGTACCAATATAAATTACTCTGGAAGTCAATAAACTACAAGGGTACCAATTTAAATTGCTCTGGAAGTCAATAAACTACAAGGTACTAATATAAATTACTCTACAATTCAATAAACTACAAGGCTACCAATATAAATTACTCTGGAAGTCAATAAACTACAAGGCTACCAATATAAATTACTCTGGAGGTCAATAAACTACAAGGGTACCAATATAAATTACTCTGAAAGTCAATAAACTACAAGGGTACCAATATAAATTACTCTGGAAGTCAATAAATTGCAAGGGTACCAATATAAATTACTCTGGAAGTCAATAAATTACAAGGGTACCAATATAAATTACTCTGGAAGTCAATAAACTACAAGGGTACAAATATAAATTACTCTAGAAGTCAATAATTTGCAAGGGAACCAATATAAATTACTCTGGAAGTCAATAAATTACAAGGGTACCAATACAAATTACTCTGGAAGTCAAACTGCAAGGGTACCAATATAAATCAATCTGTAAGCAATAAACTACAAGGGTACCAATGTAAATTACTCTGGAAGTCAATAAACTACAAGGGTACCAATGTAAATTACTCTGAAAGTCAATAAACTACAAGGGTACCAATATAAATTACTCTGGAAGTCAATAAACTACAAGGGTACCAATATAAATTACTCTGGAAGTCAATAAACTACAACGGTACCAATATAAATTACTCTGGAAGTCAATAAATTGCAAGGGTACCAATATAAATTACTCTGGAAGTCAATAAATTACAAGGGTACCAATACAAATTACTCTGGAAGTCAATAAACTGCAAGGGTACCAATATAAATTACTCTGGAAGTCAATGAACTACAAGGGTACCAATATAAATTACTCAAGAAGTCAATAAACTACAAGGGTACCAATATAAATTACTCTGAAAGTCAATAAACTACAAGGGTACCAATATAAATTACTCTGGAAGTCAATAAACTACAAGGGTACCAATATAAATTACTCTGGAAGTCAATAAATTGCAAGGGTACCAATATAAATTACTCTGGAAGTCAATAAACTGCAAGGGTACCAATATAAATTACTATGGAAGTCAATAAACTACAAGGGTACCAATATAAATTACTCTGGAAGTCAATAAACTACAAGGGTACCAATATAAATTACTCTGGAGGTCAATAAACTACAAGGGTACCAATATAAATTACTCTGGAAGTCAATAAACTACAAGCGTACCAATATAAATTACTCTGGAAGTCAATAAACTACAAGGGTACCAATATAAATTACTCTGGAAGTCAATAAACTGCAAGGGTACCAATATAAATTACTCTGGAAGTCAATAAACTACAAGGGTACCAATATAAATTACTCTGGAAGTCAATAAACTACAAGGGTACCAATATAAATTACTCTGGAGGTCAATAAACTACAAGGGTACCAATATAAATTTCTCTGGAAGTCAATAAACTACAAGGGTACCAATACAATTTGCTCTGGAAGTCAATAAACTACATGGGTACCAATATAAATTACTCTGGAAGTCAATAAACTACAAGGGTACCAATGTAAATTATTCTGAAAGCCAATAAACTACAAGGGTACCAATATAAATTACTCTGAAAGTCAATAAACTACAAGGCTACCAACATAAATTACTCTGGAGGTCAATTAACTACAAGGGAACCAATATAAATTACTCTGGAGGTCAATAAACTACAAGGGTACCAATATAAATTACTCTGGAGGTCAATAAACTACAAGGGTACCAATATAAATTACTCTGGAAGTCAATAACTACAAGGGTACGAATATAAATTACTCTGGAAGTCAATGAACTACAAGGGTACCAATATAAATTACTCTGGAAGTCAATAAACTACAAGGGTACCAATATAAATTACTCTGGAAGTCAATAAACTACTAGGGTACCAATATAAATTACTCTGGAAGTCAATAAACTACAAGGGTACCAATATAAATTACTCTGGAAGTCAATAAATTGCAAGGGTACCAATATAAATTACTCTGGAAGTCAATAAACTACAAGGGTACCAATATAAATTACTCTGGAAGTCAATAAACTACAAGGGTACCAATATAAATTACTCTGGAAGTCAATAAACTACAAGGGTACCAATATAAATTACTCTGGAAGTCAATAAACTACAAGGGTACCAATATAAATTACTCTGGAAGTCAATAAACTACAAGGGTACCAATATAAATTACTCTGGAAGTCAATAAACTACAAGGGTACCAATATAAATTACTCTGGAAGTCAATAAACTACAAGGGTACCAATATAAACTACTCTGGAAGTCAATAAATTACAAGGGTACCAATATAAACTACTATGGAAGTCAATAAACTACAAGGGTACCAATATAAACTACTCTGGAAGTCAATAAACTACAAGGGTACCAATATAAATTACTCTGGAAGTCAATAAACTACAAGGGTACCAATATAAACTACTCTGGAAGTCAATAAACTACAAGGGTACCAATATAAACTACTCTGGAAGTCAATAAGCTACAATGGTACCAATATAAACTACTATGGAAGTCAATAAACTACAAGCGTACCAATATAAACTACTCTGGAAGTCAATAAACTACAAGGGTACCAATATAAACTACTCTGGAAGTCGATAAACTACAAGGGTAGCAATATAAACTACTCTGGAAGTCAATAAACTACAAGGGTACCAATATAAACTACTCTGGAAGTCAATAAGCTACAATGGTACCAATATAAACTACTATGGAAGTCAATAAACTACAAGCGTACCAATATAAATTACTCTGGAAGTCGATAAACTACAATTGTACCAATATAAACTACTCTGGAAGTCAATAAACTACAAGGGTACCAATATAAACTACTCTGGAAGTCGATAAACTACAAGGGTACCAATATAAACTACTCTGGAAGTCAATAAACTACAAGGGTACCAATATAAACTACTCTGGAAGTCAATAAACTACAAGGGTACCAATATAAACTACTCTGGAAGTCGATAAACTACAAGGGGGGAACAAAATAAACTACACGTGTTGTTTCTATGAATTTCATGAGAAAGTCAGTAAAAATATAATGGAAACAAACGACAGTATGGGTGGGGTTAGAACCCATGGCGAGTGAGTTGTAAAACTCCAGTAAAGTAACCCAGTGGCCCAGGAGACTACAATAAGATTTATCCAAACATGCTATTACGATTTCATCTGTCATGGTGACTGCTTTAAGAGGACGTGAGCTAGAGTTCGTCATGTCCAAGCTGGCTGGAGATTCATCTGAAAAAACTTGTATTTGTGGTCACAGTGGTGGCCCATGCTAACCTCCCTATGGTGTATAAATATTCGAAGTTGGATGATCTTTTCCTAGCCAGCTGACCCAGTGGTTTACCCACTAACATGGAGTTTTTCGTCTCATTTGCCATGGATTTTAATCCCACCTGTACCGTACTTTGTTTTCGGTTATGTTATTCCGAATTCGTGAGTTATGATGAGTTAAAATGGAATCCTGAACTACAAGGAGATCGCAACAAGCTAGAGTGAGAACGCAATAAACTACAATTAACTAAATTAACAGCTCAATAAACTACTCACAAATGACGGAAAAAAATACTAAAAAACTCATTAAATCAGAAGAATATCAATAAACTTGACTGGTATCTTCATTTAATAAAGAAGGTACCAGTAGACAACAAGCTGACTCATTTAACCGCAGGGAAACATCAGTGTATTACAGTGGAAATAAGTCACTGTGTCTGACTTTTTTGGGTTATCCCAGGATCTCTACACATATGCTGCTATGTATGATAATTCTATGTAACTGTATTTGTGTATACCTGAATAAACTTACTTACTTACTTACTTACTTACTTACAGTGGAAACTTACTGAAGTACAGAGAGTTAAGGAATCTGGTGGATTTTTTTGGTATTACTGTATACAATGTGTGTTAACTATGTATGTTAGTGGAGCTTATGAGAGAATACCAGGGGAGATGTGTGTGTGTCTTTGTCTATATACTATGTGAGGTACAAACTCAGTGGCCACTTTAATAGGTACATTTATCTACTGCTGGGTACTCCTTTTCTTTGCCCCTGAATAACCTAAATAAATTCCTCGTTGCATGGGTTCAACAAGGAGCTGGAAACATTCCTCAAAGATCCTGGACTTGTTGACATAACACTTTCCAGCTGCTGCAGATTTATTGGCTGCACATTTATGCTACTAATCTCCCGTTCCATCACATCCCAGAGGAGATCTGTTGTACTGAGATCTGGTGACTGCGGAGGCCGTTGCTGTACGTTGAACTCATTGTCATGTTCGTGGAATCTGGTTGAGATGACATGTACTTTGTGACATGACGGTTTATCCTGCTGGAAGAAGAAACAGCAGAAAAGCGCAAAAGATAAGGGAAAGAAAAGCAAGAATTTCGTAAATTTATTTGAGTCAAAGATTCATTACTGTTATCATCATTGCATTCATGGTAGGAGTGGTAAACCCGTAGGGGCCAGACAGGTCCTGAGAAGACTGGGAGGCATTCAGGAACGATCAAAGAGGAGGACAGGCCCAGTTCTTTGGGTACTTTGGGGTTATTAAGACCAGAATGCCCAGCAGCATGACTTACTGTATTTACTGTTAGGTGAGCACAGGCAGCTCATCCCACAAGGGTGTTGAACCTGGGTTCTTTCCGTTGTGGACTGAATGTTCCTCCAGTGAGCTACAAGAGGTATTATTCATTTGACAGAGAATTTCTGTTCCAGTGATGAACCTTCGTCAGCATGCAATACTTAATTATATTGTTATAATTATTATGATTAGTGGTACTTGCAGTAGTAGTAGTATTGTAATGATAGTAATAATAGTAGAAGTAGTGGTAGTAGTA